>NW_015173674.1:457212-457851 GCF_001447785.1 Gekko japonicus
GGTGGTAGGTCACAAAACGGTTCAGTTCCCTTAGATCTAATATGGGTCGAACGCCTCTGTCTCTCTTCGGGACTGTGAAGTATCGGGAATAAAATCCCGTCCCTTGGAGGTCAGGTGGAACATGTTCGATGGCTCCCTTCTGCAGAAGGACGGAGAGGTGGGGAAGGGTGTGTGGAGACGACGACAGGAGTATTGGGGTTCTCGTGGAACTGAAGTTTGTAGCCTCGGGTCAAGATGGAAAGCAGCCACTCATCCGAGGTGATGAGACGCCAAGCATGAAGAAAGGGAAACAGACAGGTAGAAGCTGACACGGTGACAGGGCAGTCAAAAACCCTGCTTGGAGGGTTTGGACTGTTTGGTGTGGGAAGCTTGTTGTCCAGAACCGAATTTCGGTTTCTGAAAGGCAGGTCTTTGGCCTCCCGAAGACGTTCGTGGTCTCCATTGTGTGTCTGGAGACTGATGAGTTGAGGAACGGCTCTGCCAGGACCTCGACCAGGTGTGGGGCCGGTATTGTTGTTTTGCAGAGGAAGAGACTCCTAGAGCTCAAGAAGCCTTTATGCTTTTATCCAACTCTTGTAGAGTAGAATCAGTGGTAGCACTGAAAAGCCCCAGGCCATCGAAAGGGAGATCTTCCACATA
>NW_015173674.1:457950-468310 GCF_001447785.1 Gekko japonicus
GAGTTTGCACCCCATCCCGTCAGGGAAGCATCCGTTGTAATGGTGACCTTGGGTGACGGAGGGTGGAAGGGCGCTCCCTGAAGGATATTTGAAGGGATAGTCCACCAAAGTAAAGAGTCCTGTATGCTGGGAAGAGGGGATAGGACGACATTGTGTGCATTTTTCGACAGGTCGTAGTTGCGGATAAACCAGAGCTGTAAAGGGCACATTTTGAGTCATGCATGTCTTCTAATCCAGTATTGTGCCGATATACTGTATTCACTGGACCGGACACAATTGAGACTTTGCCAATTGAGTCACAGGCCCAGATTCTCTACATATGGTCCAGTCGCCTTGTGGACACTCGAGCAGACGAAGGTTTTAGTCATGGTGTCTTTGCTGCCTGCAGAAGGACTGAAGACATGGGCAATGCCAAGGTGGAAGAGGTATCCAGCTGAACTATATCATAAAATGCATCTGTTGCCTGCGGATGTTGCTGGACGACAGAGAGGCCTAAAGAGTGGGTCATTCTTTTGACTAGATCTGTGTAAGATGTAAGGTTGTCGGAGGGAGATACGGGGGTAGGTCCTCAGCAACATCCTGGTTGGGAGATGTATGGTCTGGGGAGTATAAGCCTCAGAAGCCTCCGTATCTGAGTCCTCTTCTATGAAGTCAGAGGAGTCTTGTTGTGGTATTTGGACCGAAGTGTCCTGTTGATAAGTGATGGGTTTAGTTTGGACGACAACCGGGGTTGGAGTGACCGGAGGGTTTAGAGGACGACTTGGTTCCACAGTATGGTGTGAAGGATCGACTACAGGAGGACATGACAGAAATGCTGAAGGTCTCGACTTGTGGGGCGATCTCAACCTATGAACAGAGTGGGACGAATAGCGATCCCAATCAGAATAGCCCGCCGGAGTCAACCACGGCATGGATGGTCGATAAGCCCTGTACAAATACCTCAACTGTTGTTGATCCCACAACATTGGTGGTGGAGGGGGCAGGAAGACTCTTGGGGAGCGACTTCTGGACCGTGGACGTCTTGTTGACAAAGCAGTAGCCTGTCTGTGGGAGCCGTCCCTGTAGTCTTGGTTGTCGATGTCGACAGATTGAGTGACCGAACGTGGAGGGTGACGCTGCGTGTTGCATGAAGTATATCGGTGCCAACGTGGATCAATGTCGGGAGCTTCCGATACCGTCGATGTCGACGACGGGGAAGGAGACGGAGAAGGCTCTGCATCCATTTGATAACTTATGAGCTCTACTGTTTTGATGTCGGAGTAAGGACGCTCCATTTGTGGGATGGGGGAATCCAATAGTTGGATGGTCGGTATCGGTGGAGGGACTTGGGCCTCTGATATCGATACTGCCGTTGGAGTGGGAGGCACTTTAGGGGTATCACCCAGTGCAGACACCGCTTCCTTCCCCTTCTTTGCCGCCTTCAGGGACTTGGAGGTGCCCTTCTTCGCGGACTTATGATCCTTACTTGCCTTAACCTTCTTTTTGACTGGCGTGGAGCGGACGATTGTGCCTTCGATGCCGGGAGCTTCGGCATCGAACAGTCGACATCGGAGGCAGGCCTCGATGTCGGAGCTGTCGATTTAGACGGTCTCTCCTCCATTGCTGAGGCAGAGCAAGGGCCGATTCAAGCAGTGCCACTTTAAGGTGCGCAGCATGGTTTTTCGCATTTGATTGGAGAAACGCGCACAGTGACGACAGGACTCTGGCTGATGAGACTCCCCGAGGCAAAAAATGCAGAGGGTATGACGATCAGGAGGAGCATGTTTGCTGCCACAACCCTTGCACCTGTTGAAAAATCCCCACTTCTTCTCCATAAAAGAAGCGAAGAAGAAGAGGGAATGTTTGAGGGGGGGGTAGCCCGAAGGCCTGAGGTAAACTCCCCCTCAGCAGAAAATAAAGGTTTTTTTAAATTGTTTTTGAAGAACAACAAAAAATTAAAGTAAAACAAAGTTTGGAAATAATTCCTAAGAGCTGTGAGGCGAAAGCTAACAGCGAACCGATCGGACCGAGGAAGAAGAGGTCTTCTCAATGCGGCGGTAAGAAAGGAACTGGCAGGATGTCCGCGCCCACCCCTCTGGGCATGCGCTGTGGGGTTCCTGCACATGCCCGAGGGACTGGGTGCGAAAATCCGTTAAAAGAGCTTGGTACAGCTCCGATTGATCCAGCACGTGCGCACTAGATCCCATGGGTGTGAAGCACAGAGGCCACGTTGAAGATCGTCTGGATAAGATGAGGATGAAAGAAAGTGCCCTTAGTTACTGGAAGAGCAGCAACAAAGGTTTAAAGCATCTCTTCGCTGTTACAGACCAAAATAAAAGCAGGATGAACAGTCTATCAGCATCCATGTCTTGCCTTTATTAGATAAACAAAACAGGCATTACTTCACAGGCACAGGCACAAGGCAGTGAGAAACTGGCAGCTTAATAGACACAGATTTTATGAGGGGCCGCTGTAATGCTTACCAATGCTGAAGATGTTGGCTACCTCTTCAGAGTCGTTGGAGTGTTGTTTGATGTAGCGGATCCCCAAAATGCTGTACAAGACCAGGCTATTATTTCCTACATCAGCATCAAGTGCTGTAAGCTTGATAAGCTCAGAACCCACCTTGGCATCAGTTGCAACTCCTTTCAGAACAGGAAGGAAAATTAGTCACTCAGTTGAAATAACACAGAGGAATAGAAAAACCCTCTGGGGGGGAGTTTTAAATGTTTTTTAATTAAAATATTTTAAAACAATTAAAAATATTATTTGGCCCCTTGGGGCACTGGTACACTTCAGTAGAACTCATTAATTTTTTCAAATTAGAAGTCTGTTTCTTAATGTTGACCTCTAGGGAGCATTCCAGCATAAATCTGCTGGGTAGAGAGAAAAACTCTGAAAAAAATACATCCCCCCCCCCCCAACTTTTAAAAGATTAACAGCCCTGAAAGAAAAACTTGCCTATGCTTTCATTTTTTAAAAGTTGCCTTTTGCAGGCATGAACTACTACTCCAGCTTTAATATTTAATAACATATTAAAATATTGTTTACAAATATTTTTAAAGTACTGATTCTGTAGAAAAAAAGATTTACCCTTTTTAGTTATGCATATGGTTTTAACATAGAATTTCCAGTGATTCTTCGGCATGGCATCACTTCCATGTTTTCCCCTGGAAAGTGACATCACACCATTGCCGACAGCACTCCCCAGTGTCCTTGTCCTCCAGGTCTCCCACTGGTTGCCAAGCTCTGCCTGCAGACCCTACATCTAGGAAGCACCCACCTTGTGTCAGCAGGAGGCACTGCCCAGTGTGTGAAGGGTAATCTTTCTCCACAAGTTATAGTAAAATTTGCAAACCAGATTGGTGGCAGCAGGTGCCTGGTCTGCTTTGAGGGTTAACATGAGCAGACAGAAGGGAAGGGTAAGGCAGATTTGTTTGCCATATAGTGATGGGTGCCTCAGAACCCCTCCCCTTTCAAAAGCTCCCTGCTGTTGCTACAATTGTCTTCAGGAGACCAAGTTTCTGGCTGGAATCTTTTCCCAGGAAAACATTTCTCAGTGGATGGCAGTCTCATTCGACTCTTTAGTAAGAGAACTTTCAGAAAAGCAGCTTCCTGCTTAGACAGCCACATTGAAATACCTTACCTGCTGTATATTCTGACTTGGTGAACCGGGGAGGCTGGTCGTTAATATCATCCAGAAAGATCCGTACATCCTGCAAGGTAGGATCAGTGCTGAGGTCCATGGTTTGGAACCTGGCTGCACGGTGACCCCGAGGTGGTGCCCAGTTCTTATTACTAGACGCTTTCACTACGATAGAGTAGAAGGGTTCTTTCTCTCTGTCCATGTCTCGTAACACCTGCAACTTCCCTTCCCTACTCAGCTGGAAATTGTTCTCTTTGTTACCAGCTAGAAAAATAAAACATTTGTTGTATTTTAAAACTGTTCCATTCCATATCTGTATTAAAACACAGATGGGTACAGAAATTCCTCGAGTTCTTCCCCCTTTCATTCTCTAGTATCTAATAGCTTTGGGCTCTTTCTATCAAGTAGAAGGAGGCTGCTTGGGAGGGAAAGTAAAGCTTCTCAAGACAAGTAGAAACTATTTGGATAGGTCTAGTTGCTTGCTACTGTTCAGCCCCATGAAAGCAGCCGTGGTGTAGCAGTCAGAGCTTCAGACCAGGGTCTGGGAGACCTGCCATCAAATCACCATTGTGCCACAGAAGCTCACTAGGTGAGCTTGGGCCAGTCCCATACAGGATTGTTGTGAGGATAAAAGGGAGGAGAGGAGAAATCTGTAAGCAAGCTGCATTGGTCCTGTCATGATCTGGCCTGTGCCAGTACGGCCTAGCCAGCCTAAGAGGCCTGGGTGGCAGTAGGAGGCAGCTAGGCCTACAACTCTCAGAAGGCATTGGGAGAGTCAGAGAGGATTCTAAAGAGACCGTTGGAGTCGGTTGGGAAGACAGTCTGAGAGGAGACTGTGATAGTCTGGTGGGAGAAGGAATCTGAGCTGTTCGCTGAGGGAAAAGGGTGTCTTTCGTCTCTCTCTGCGGCCTGATCTTAGTGAGAGGCTGGGCTGGGAAGAGGAAGATCCCTCCGTCCTTCGTCTCTCTGCAACCTGATCTCAGTGAGAAGACAGGGTGGTCTGTGAGGAAAGGATCCCTCAGCGTGAGTGTTAGGCAGGCTGGGGGCCTGGAAGTAAAACAGTTAGGAGTAATAGACAGCTGCGTTAGGTTATGTTTATTTTTCCTTTCACACTGTTATACCCTTTTTAAGCACCTTGCCGTGTCTTGTTTTTCCCTGCCCCATTGTTGTTTTAATAAACCCTTTTTGTGTAATTATTTTCTCTGCCTGGGTCAATCACGCCTGCGTGTTCTCGGCTGAAAAGGGGCTTGGGAAGGTACCCTGGGCCTCCCAAGGGACCATAAATCCAGGGTGGTGGCGGCGAAACCCAAAGACCCCTCTGGGGTCATGACAGGTCCCCACTGGATTGAAAGGTGGGGTATAAATGAAGTAAATAAATAATAAATATAGCTGAAGATGGGAGGCAAATCAACAGGAGGTTGTTGAATGGCTGAGAAGGACAGAATGAGGCAGGGAAACGGCAGGGGTGGTGGTGGAGGCATGGGGCTGAACCCAGCTCAGGCCCATAATCAATATTAAATTATTTAAATACTGAAGTATTTATATTTCCAAGAACCGTTTGCCATCAACAGTCATGTGGTTTAAATCCCTCCCTGTATTAGTCTGAATCTCAGTCAAAAAAGATTTCATGAACTCCTTCACTGTGACAGAGTAAATATTTATTTTGTTTATGAAACTAAATACTTTCTTCCTTTCTCTCTTTTTCTCACAACTATTTGTTATAAGCCACCACAAGCTTTGCTTATCAAAGGTGGTGGGGTACAAATTTGATCAAACAAACAACTAAGCAACAAACCAAACAACTATCCTGTGATGTGGGTTAGGCTGAGAGGGTGTAACTGGCCCAAGGTCACATAGTGAGCTTCATCGCTAACTGAGGATGGGAACTGTGGTCTCTCCAATCTTAGACCAACACTCTAATAACTACACTGCTCACATACCAGGTACTCAGTATGAATCGCCAAATGCACCTCAGAATTCAGAATACCCAGCCTCCTTTAGGGAATCGCCAAATGCACCTCTGTTCTCCAGAGGCCAGGTCTATCAATATAGTGGGAAAGGGTGGTTAGATCTTTTCTCTGGAGGACAGGTCTACCAATATGGTGGAAAGGGGTAGCTGGCCTTGCTGGGTGGGTGGTAAAAAAATCTAAATAAATAAATAAATAGACCTGTTCTCCAGAGGCCAGGTTACCAATATAGTGGAAAGGGGTGGGTGAGATTTGACGTGATTCTGTTTTCTCTTATAATGTTTAAATTAATGTTAAAATATAGATTAAAATAATTTTAATGAATTTATTTTGAGATTTTTAAAAAGTTATGGAAGTAATCTAAAAAACTATGTGATAGTAAATGTAGACTCGCTCACAACTTTTAATGCTACTAGCTTTTTTCACTCACAAGGTAGAATCTGTGCACTGTAGGAGCTTAGAGGGAATATTGCGGCCATGCACGTGTCCCATTAGTAAATCAGTCTTCTGCCCAGGTTTTTAGCCACTTGTTAGCATAGCCTAAGGAGAACCTTGACTTTACCTTCTCCAAAGCAAGTAATTGCTGGCTCCTAAAATGGGATTCTTCAAAGGTAGTATTATCCACTGAATATCCTTTCACCCTATTATCTTTATAAAGATAGACAAGCAAAACCAGCCCTGTGACTCCTATGAACTTGCTAAGTTGCTACAAAGACAAAAAGTACTGACTGAACTTGAGAACTTGGCAGCCTGAGCAGCTTCATGATGCTACCTTGCAGCTAGGGCGGGAGTATTGACCCCACCGGGAAATACTGGAGGGCCTGGCCGCTGGAGTTTGTGTGTTGCTGTTGGGAAAGCCCGGCGGGGACCTGATTTCCACTGCCCTTCTGAAGTTTATGGTGCTGGGATAGGGAGATTGCCAGAAGTAGGGAAAGTGGAAATAGTGCTGGGAGGATATAGAAAAAAGTGAGGTGTCCCCCCACAAGTCCTTGCAGGTTCCCTACCATGCAAGTGGGCCTGGCCCAGTTGTAAGCAAGCAGACCCTCTCTCTTTACTGAGGGGTTATCTGGAAATGAGCACCCTTCATTTATAGCACCCCAGGAGTCCATATGCCAGTTTGGATTGAATGTACACAAGATGGATGCCAGGATGGCAAGTCTCACATACATGTCTAGGCAGGGACCCTGGAAAGGTGTAAGATCCTGGTCTGACCATGCTGCTACCTCTGCCTTCACCTTAAGGTCTGCATACGCTGGAACAATAGACTTGCCTCGCCCCAGAGCTATCCACCTGGGCTCTTAATCTTCCGTCCACTCACATTTCTCTCACAAAAGCATCCCCTAACATACAGGTTTCCTATCCCACACAAAAGAAGGGTCATCAAGTAGTATTTCTACTTTTTGATTAGTTTAATTAGAAAACCATTAGCACTCCAAATCATTTGTAGGAAGCATTCAGAGTTTCACCTCAAACCCTGTTTTACATCCAGAAATCCTCCCAACCATCTCCTGTTTCTTTGTCCATGCCCCCGGGTAGCATTTTGCCCTATAACTAGACATACACAGCTCCATTGCTGTGTGTCTTGTCTTGGGCGCCTAGTGACAACTCACCCCTAAATCCATTTGGGTCCTTCTGTGAGACACTGGTTCATTTCACAGCCTTTATCCGCAGATCTCTACTCTTCTGGACAGGTAGCTATCACCCCGATGAACACCCTCCTATTTCCCTCTCATTCCTATATTTCTATCAGCTTGTGTGTTTGCTTTCCAGTGTGCATTTATTTCCTATGCAGTTTTGTAGCTGTTAACAGCATACAGGGATCAGCCACGCCTGCTTTTACCAATAGGTGGTGTGGCAATTAACTCCCTTTCCCCCCTTTTATACTTAGTTAATGAGCATGCTCAGTGCTTGTAGCCTTCCCTAAAGGAGGCTGGGTATTCCCAGCAGCCAGCAGTTCAGCCTGGCCCAGAAAGAGGCAACATTTTGGGGAGAGGCCTATATAGACTTTGCTGTGTTAAGGCCTGCCTTGAATTATTGCAGGTAAATCCTGGAGTCAACTGAGAAGAGCTGCAGCATCCCAAGTACAGCCTGGAAACCTCATATGCTGTTCCAGTATCTGTGAACTTACAACATATGGACCTACAATATATGTATTATTTATGTGCTTAGTATTTTTTCTCTTCTGTGCATCCTTGTGGATGCTGAAGATATCTGTACTCAGTAATATCCTGAAGATTCATTGCTATGAAGTAATAGCAACCAACCAGAAGTGAATGAGGATTTATATGAAAACCTCCATGCTTTGTTTATATAAAGAGTTTATTTTAAATGTTAAAGTGCATTGGTTGTATTGCCTCTTTTATGTCTGTGTTTAAGTACATGTGTAATAACAACAGTTACATATTCTTAATAACCATAGGTGGGAGTTCTGCTGTCAAAACCGACTGAACCTGCCCACTCTCCCTGCATATATTAAAAGATCCCTGTAAACACTGGTAGCCAATTTCGCTAGATTACCCCCCTCTCACAAGCTCTGTCTGCTTGCTAATTCTCCCAACAAAAAAAAGGAGACAGCCCTTTTTGGGCAACACATAGCATTTGGGGTAACACAGTGGCCAGTACCATATAACTGAGCCATAGTTTCCCCAGGTAGAGGATGCTGGGTAGGAGGAGAGAAAGCTGAAGATGGTGGGGGGGGGCAGATAAAGGTAGGTTGGCTGTGAAGGAGAAAAGAAAACAGGAAAAGGGGAGAGGCTATGGGGGCGTTCAGGAAAGGGCAAGAGAAAATAGTGCAGGAGGGGAAAATGAGATACCCCTGGCAAGTCCTTGCAGGTCTCCTGCTTGTCTGCTACTAAAACTCCTCTTTATCACTTCTATGTTTCTCTGTCTCTCTTTTTCAGGCATTTCTTAAACATACTTCTAAACCAGTTTTCAAACCACACAATGTCATCCTCATGTCATCACACAGGCATCAAACAACAGGAAAGATGTGTGAAGGTTACCTGCAATGAAGTAATAGACAATGGCATTGGAGCCTTCATCAGCATCCACTGCTCCAGTGACATTCCCCACAACAGTGCCAGGACGTGAGTGTTCAGGAACAGAAAGAACCTGGTATGGGGGACTTCCTCTCTGAAGATCAGATCATGGAAAAGAGAGAGAAGGTGAGTTATAGGGCAGTAAATATAAAATCACATGATGTCACAGAGAAAAATACTAAACAATGTGCAGTACTATCCACTACAAATGAGGTAATATGTACACAGCAAAATTATCTAGTCATAAATCATTAGCAGTTATAACTCAAACATTTTAAAAATTGCAAACATCTTAAAATTTAAAATCACAAACATTTCAAAATCATAAAATTTGCAACAATTCCTTAAAAGAAGCAAGAACTCCTGCCCTTATCTTAATTATCTTTTTCTTTCTGAGAGTGGTTTAATTCATCCAGGTTTTTCAAAGAGTAAAAAAGCAGGTTGCTTACCAGTAACTGGTGATCTTCGAGTGGTCATCTGTGCATTCACACCACCCGCCCTCCTTCCCTGCTGTTGTCAGCTTCTACATTTTTCATAGGGGTTGATTTGCAGCGGTTTGTAGGAACTGGCGGGATGTCCATGCCCACCCCTCTGGGCATACGCGGTGGGGTTCCTGCGCATGTCCGAGGGACTGGGCGCGAAAATCCGTTAAAAGAGCTGGCTACAGCACCAATCGATCCAGTGCGTGCGCACTAGATCCCATGGGTGTGAATGCACAGATGACCACTCGAAGATCACCAGTTACTGGTAAGCAACCTGCTTTTTTACTCTTTGAAAAACCTGGATGAATTAAACCACTCTCAGAAAGAAAAAGATAATTAAGATAAGGGCAGGAGTTCTTGCTTCTTTTAAGGAATTGTTGCAAATTTTATGATTTTGAAATGTTTGTGATTTTAAATTTTAAGATGTTTGCAATTTTTAAAATGTTTGAGTTATAACTGCTAATGATTTATGACTAGATAATTTTGCTGTGTACATATTACCTCATTTGTAGTGGATAGTACTGCACATTGTTTAGTATTTTTCTCTGTGACATCATGTGATTTTATATTTACTGCCCTATAACTCACCTTCTCTCTCTTTTCCATGATCTGATCTTCAGAGAGGAAGTCCCCCATACCAGGTTCTTTCTGTTCCTGAACACTCACGTCCTGGCACTGTTGTGGGGAATGTCACTGGAGCAGTGGATGCTGATGAAGGCTCCAATGCCATTGTCTATTACTTCATTGCAGGTAACCTTCACACATCTTTCCTGTTGTTTGATGCCTGTGTGATGACATGAGGATGACATTGTGTGGTTTGAAAACTGGTTTAGAAGTATGTTTAAGAAATGCCTGAAAAAGAGAGACAGAGAAACATAGAAGTGATAAAGAGGAGTTTTAGTAGCAGACAAGCAGGAGACCTGCAAGGACTTGCCAGGGGTATCTCATTTTCCCCTCCTGCACTATTTTCTCTTTCTCTCCCCCTGACAACAACTGTGTCCTCTCACCTTTCCCTGCCTCCTTCTCAGCTGTTCACCTACCTTCTATCTGCCTCCCTGTACAGAGATTAGCCCACCCAGTCCAGTCCAGGGATGAGAGGGAATCCTGTACTTTTCAGTACATTAAAAAACAAACCACGAGATGGTCTATATCCTCTCTGGTTTTCAGAACAATATGCCACCAGAATCTCTTTTCAATAGTCCCTGCTTTTCCTAAGGGAGAGATTCCAAACCCTTAGTTGGCATCTGG
>NW_015173674.1:468720-518588 GCF_001447785.1 Gekko japonicus
GGTGTTGTCCGTGAGGATCGTGACACATTTTCCCTTGATTAAAGGGAGGAAACTGGTGACAGCGTGTTGTATAGCCAGGAGTTCTAGGAAGTTTATATGTCGCTTCCTCATCTGTGTGTTCCACTTGTCTCCGACAGAAAGGCCCATGGAGTGTGCACCCCATCCTGTCAGGGAAGCATCCGTTGTAATGGTGACCTCGGGTGACGGAGGGTGGAAGGGCGCTCCCTGAAGGATATTTGAAGGGATAGTCCACCAAAGTAAAGAGTCCTGTATGCTGGGAAGAGGGGATAGGATGACATTGTGTGCATTTTTCGACAGGTCGTAGTTGCGGATAAACCCGAGCTGTAAAGGGCGCATTTTGAGTCTTGCAGAGACGAGGACCGACGTCGTTGCAGCCATCAGGCCTAGCAGCCTCTGAATCTGGAAGGCAGTGACAGAGGGTTGGATATGGACGATGGTGGCTAAGGAAATGATATCTGCTGCCCTGTCGTGGGGCAGGTAAGCCATGCATGTCTTCGAATCCAGTATTGCGCCGATGTACTGGACCAGACACAATTGAGACTTTTGCCGATTGACTCGCAGGCCCAGATTCTCCAATAGTGCCTGAGTCTCTGTGACATTGGAGACCAGGGCGTCCTTGGAATGCGCTACCAGAAGGCAATCACCTATATATGGGTATATGGAGATACCCTGGAGACGGAGGAAAGCTGCAACTACAATCATAGTCTTTGTGAAGACCCTTGGGGCGCTGGACGGGCTGAATGGAAGGGCCGTATACTGATAGTGCTGTTGACCAATCGCAAAGCGGAGGTATTGGCGGTGGAAGGGGTGGATAGTAAGGTGGAAATATGTGTCTTGGAGGTCGAGGGTGGCCATCCAGACGTGTTTCCGAAGCAACGGCATGATCTGTTGTAGGGATACCATGCAGAAGTGGTGGTAGGTCACAAAACGGTTCAGTTCCCTTAAATCTAATATGGGTTGAATGCCTCCATCTCTCTTCGGAACTGTGAAGTATTGGGAATAAAATCCCGCCCTTGGAGGTGTGGGGGAACATGTTCGATAGCTCCCTTCTGCAGTAGGACGGACACCTCCTCGAGGAGAGGTGGGGAAGGGGGCGTGGAGACGACGACAGGAGTATTGGGGTTCTCGTGGAACTGAATTTTGTAGCCTCGGGTCAAGATGGAAAGCACCCACTCGTCCAAGGTGATGAGACGTCAAGCGTGAAGTAAGGAAAACAGACGGGTAGGAGCTGACTCGGTGACAGGGCAGTCAAAAAGCCTGCTTGGATTGTTTGGACTGTTTGGTGTGGGAAGTTTGTTGTCCGGAACCGAATTTCGGTTTTTGAAAGGCGGGTCTATGCCCTCTCGAAGACGTTCGTGGTCTCCATCGTGTGCCTGGAGACTGATGAGTTGAGGAACGCCTCTGCCATCGAAAGGGAGATCTTCCACATAGGATCTAGTATCTATCAGGAGATTAGTGTTGCGGAGCCAGGAATGTCTTCTGAGAGCTATTGCAGAGGCCATCGTTCTGGAAAATGACATGTTTAGAGTATATTGATACTGGTTCATACAGGCCAGGTAGGTAGTGGCCTTGACTCCCAGTGCTCCCATGGAGTAGAAGTGTGTGCCAATGGCATCTAATTTCCTTCCTTCCTTGTCAGAAGGAGTGGAATGTGTCCTCTTGGATTTGGAGGAAGATGTAATCACCATAGAGTTTGGCTGAGGGTGTGAGAATAGGAATTGGGCATCTGCCTCTTGTACCCTGTGCATGTGGTCCAGTCGCCTTGTGGACACCGGAGCAGACAAAGGTTTTAGCCATGGTGTCCTTGCTGCCTGCAGAAGGACTGACGACATGGGCAATGCCAAGGTGGAACAGCTATCTAGCTGAACTATATCATAAACTCCATCTGTTGCCTGTGGATGTTGCTGGACGACATAGTGGGTCATTCTTTTGACTAGATCTGTGTAAGATGTAAGGTTGTCTGATGGGGATACGGGTAAGTCCTCAGCGACATCCTGGTTGGGAGACGTATGGTCAGGAGAGGTATGAGCCTCAGAAGCCTCCGTATCTGAGTCCTCTTCTATGAAGTCAGAGGAGTCTTGTTGTGGTATTTGGACCGAAGTGTCCTGTTGATAAGTGATGGGTTTAGTTTGGACGACGACCGGGGTTGGAGTGACCGGAGGGTTTAGAGGATGACTTGGTTCCACAGTATGGTGTGAAGGATCGACTACAGGAGGACATGACAGAGATGCTGAAGGTCTCGACTTGTGGGGCGATCTCAACCTATGAACAGAGTGGGACGAATAGCGATCCCAATCAGAATAGCCCGCCGGAGTCAACCACAGCATGGATGGTGAATAAGCCCCGTACAAGTACCTCAATTGTCGTTGATCCCATGACACTGGTGGTGGAAGGGGCAGGAAGACTCTTGGGGAGCGACTTCTGGACCGTGGACGTCTTGTAGACAAAGCAGTAGCCTGTCTGCGGGAGCCGTCCCTGTAGTCTCATTTGTCGATATCGACAGGTTGAGCGACCCAACGTGGAGGGTGACGTTGCGCATCGCATGAAGTATATCAGTGCTGACGTGGATCGATGTCAGGAGCTTCCGATACCGTCGATGTCGACGACAGAGAAGGAGACGGAGAAGGCTCTGCAATGCATGTGACGACTTAGGAGCTCTACCGTTTCGATGTCGGAGTAAGGATGCTTCATTTGTTGGATGGTGAAATCCAATAGTTGGATGGTTGGTATCGGTGGAGGGACTTGGGCCTCCGATATCGATACTGCCATTGGAGCGGGAGGCACTATAGGGGCATCACCCAGTGCAGGCACCGCTTCCTTCCACTTTTTCGCTGCCTTGAGGGACTTGGACGTGCCCTTCTTCGCGGATTTGTGATCTTTACTTGCCTTAGCCTTCTTTTTGACTGGCGTGGAGGCTGATGAGTGTCCCTTCGATGCCGGGAGCTTCGGTGTCGGACGGTCGGGTGGAGACAGGCCTCGATGCCGGAGCTGTTGATGTAGACGGTCTCTCCTCCATCACTGAGACAGGAGCAAGGGCCGATTCAAGCAGCGCCACTTTAAGGCGCACAGCACGATTTTTTCGCGTTTGATTGGAGAAACGCGCACAGTGACGACAGGACTCTGGCTGGTGAGACTCTCCGAGGCAAAAGATGCAGAGGGTATGATGGTCAGGAGGAGCAACTCCCCCTCAGCAGATAATAAAGTTCTTTTTTTTAACTGTTTTTGAAGAACAAACAACCAAAAATGTAAAGTAAAGCAAGGTTTGGAATAATTCTTAAGAGCTGTGAGGCAAAAGCTAACAGTTAACCGATCGGACCGACAAAGAAGAGGTCTACTCAATGTTGTGGTAAGAAAGGAACTGGCAGGATGTCCGCGCCCACCCCTCTGGGTATGCGTGGTGGGGTTCCTGCGAATGCCTGAGGAACTGGGCGCGAAAATCTGTTAAAAGAGAGCACCGATTGATCCAGCGCGTGTGCACTAGATCCCATGGGTGTGAAGCACAGAGACCACGTCGAAGATCCATCGGATCCCATGCCTTCTTCTTGGTGGCAGTGATGGAAAGTGCCGCTGAGCCACTGCTGACTTATGGCAACCTCATAGGGTTTTCAAGGCAGGAGACTTCAGAGGTGGTTTTTGTCTTTCCCTGCTTCTGTGTCACGACCCTGGTATTCCTTGGAGGTCTCCCATCCAAATACTAGCCAGGTCTGACCTTGCTTAGCTTCCAACATCTGATAAGATCTTGCTAGCCTGGGCTATCCAGGTCAGAGTACCTTTTTCTTACACTACCTATATATATTCCACATGCTGAAATGTATATTCTTTGAAAGTATTCAACTCTGATTCAGTCCATGGAATCCACATTAAAAAGATTCTAGGATTAAACACCTCTGGAGAAAGAGTCTGGATAGCAGCTGGACAATGCTGAGATGGTTTGGCCAGTGGTCAGAAATCAGTGGCCTTCAACTTTTTCACATCTGGGACCCACTTTAACTCCTGGGGTCCAGTAGGAACTCACTGAGTGGTAAACACATGGCATCAGAGTCATGTGACCAAAAGATTAGCAGCCAGAGTCTTTGAACCTGTCTGTGCTAATAAAGAGGAATTCCACCAAGTGACCTCATCAGCCTGTCCCAATGCTCCTCTCAGTGTAGGTTTTAAAGAGGCAGGGAGCTACTCTGTATGCATGCTCCTAAGCACCAGTCCTTTCAAAATGCAATAAAACGACAGCTCTAAAGGGTACCACAACCCAGAAGGTGGGACTCTGTGACTCACCAGAGTGCCCCAACCCACGGGTGGAAGACTATTGTTCTGCATTTATAATAAGG
Organism: Gekko japonicus; assembly: GCF_001447785.1. Lineage (NCBI taxonomy): Eukaryota > Metazoa > Chordata > Lepidosauria > Squamata > Gekkonidae > Gekko > Gekko japonicus. The sequence continues at coordinate 473,067 of NW_015173674.1, forward strand.
CATCATTTTATTTCATCAGCTTTACTCTTAAAACGTTGCTGCTTTCCCCCCCAATGGGTCTCATTGTCTTAGTCTTAGGAACAAGGTACTTCTCCTTTGTGTTCAAAATGTCACCATTATATAAATGAAATTATTTTTAAAAATGTCCACCAAAAATGAAAGTAACAAGGAGAATATGATATTCCATAACTCCAGTGAAGTCCAGAAGGGGAGGGGATAGACCTGCTTACAGGCGGCTTCAGGAAGATAGGTTCATTGTCATCAATATCATCCAATGCCACCTGGAGGGGCTGCATGGTCTCATACGGTGGTTGGCCTTGATCACACGCCACAATGATCAACTGTAGAAGAAACAAGTACACACACACAAAGGCTGGTCATGATTTCGGCCTGCCAACAGCAAGAGTGAACACTTGAAAATGAAATCAATCTCTGTCTTTTTCTCCCCATTCTGCATTCCTGACGTTTTGAGTGTGAAAGGGAAAATCAGCCAAAAGCTGAAGGTGGAGCGTTTTTTGTATTTACGGTATCAATAGAAGAACAAAAGTAAACTGACTGAAATGGTTTGGTAAACTTTACTCTTTTAATTATGTATCTGGTGATGTTCATAAGTATTGTAGTAACAAATGAAATTCCTTCCTAACTTTATAGCTGCTGGACTATCTACATTTATAATAAACTAGGAATAAGGCCCGTTATGGGAATAAATACAATGAGCTCTAGAAAGAGGATATGGGCGAGTGCCCTGGATTTGGGAGGAAGAGGGCTGCAGTGCATGTTGGGGTGACAGTCTGCATATGTTGTTTGGGTATTGATGGTTGTATAGTTGGTTGAGTCAAGATGTTGTGCTGCTTATGGTTGTTATGTGTTGCAGTGTTTGGTTTGTAGTGGACTTTTGCATGGATGAAGTATATATAGAGTTAGTATGAATTAATTATTTGTCTACATCTTGGTGTGGTGCATGGAGAATGTGAAGTGTAACATCCTCATTGTGTTGGTCTCTGGACAACCCAACGTATAGCTGGCCAGGAGGTATAGAGGATTCAGTCATCAGTGTTGCAGAATTTCTCTGTAAACAATGTTTTTGGTGAAGATGTTATCAGAATTGGCAATTAATTTGCCTTGCTGTGGTCCATGGACAATGTGAACCTTTGCATCCTCAAAGCATCGCACTCTGGACAACGCAACATAAAGTTGGCCATGGCTAAACACTGGTTTGAGAGGGTAGTCACTGTTTTCCTAGCGTTTGACCTTGTGATTTATTTATAGTCATGGCAAAGGCAAGCTTTACAGGGAATTGTTGCCTTTGTAATGTAAATGGAAGGTTAATGTCCGTAGGTTACAAGGTCAATGTGCAGAATAAAAATAATGTTACCGGATGCTGAACTGGTTAATACCTCTGAAACAATCACATTTGTTTTCAGTTCTTTGTACCACTGCATAGTCCTTGTTCCGTATTGAGGTTTTGCAGGAGCATAATAATAGCTCCAACTTTCACATTCAGTGTATGAAAACACATTCCTATTGGTGTTTGCACATTTAAGAACTCTACGGGGTAACACTGTTCATCATTTCATCCCCTAAGTATTGCCAACCTTCAGGCAGCACCTGGATATCTCCAGCTATTACAACAGATCTCCAGATGACCAAGATCAGTTCTCCTGGAGAAAATGGCTGCTTTGGGCAATGGACTCTATAGCATTATGTCCTGCTGAGGTCCCTCCCCACCCAAAATCCTGCCCTCCCCAGGCTCCAGCCCTCAAATCTACAGGTACTTCTCAATCCAGAGTTGCCAACCCTGTAACTGGCTAGGGTACCACTTTCCAGACACTTGGAACCCAGAAAACATGGCATAGGAGGCTTTTCTACTTTAGCTGCCATGGTATAGTACCAAATCAACATAAGCTAACCTCCAGCTGGCACCTGAAGATCTCCAGTTACTACAACTGATCCCCAGATGACCAAGATCAGTTCTCCTGGAGAAAATGGCTGCTTTGGGCAGTGGACTCTATGGCATCATACCCTGCAGTGGTCCCTCCCCACACCAAACCGTGCCCTCCACAGGCTCTACCCCTTAAATCTACAGGTATTTCCCAATGCAGAGTTGGCAACCCTTGGCTATTGACCCGCTTTCCAGACCCCTGGAACCCAGCAAACATGGCCTAGGAGGAGGTGCTTTTCTACCTTAGCGGCCACTGCATAGCCCAAAATCAACATAAGGTCAGAGATGGAGGGAACCATACCTGTTACCATGTGGCTCTGCTCCCATATTACCCACTAGGGGCAGCAGAATGACTTGAGGCAGCCCTGCCCTATAACTAAGCAGAAGAAAATAAACATGGCTCACCTCCCTCTATTTTCCCCTTCCCTCCGTTGCCCCAGCAGACACAGCTGGGACACTCACCTGGAGCTTCTTTCTAGAACTTGTTGTATTTCTTCCCACAATGGGTATTATATTTAGGGGAAGATTGGAAGATGTATTTTATCTCAGGACACATTCAGTGGGTGCGGTCAGACGGCGTGCTGGGAGCAGTTTAAATGGCTCCGGTCCTGATGTGGTCGTTTTTAACCTGGAGAATCACGATCACACTCACCTCCTTGTTCCAGATCTCTGCGCAGCCACACCACTCCCCGCAGTCCATGGCTGCTGCTGAACCCGAGCACTTGGCCCCAGCAGAAGATCAACAGACTGCTGGACTGCTGGAGCATTTGGCCCCAGCAGAAGACCTAAGTACTGCCGGGGATGAGCTCCTGGCTCCTGACAACCCTGCACCTGAAGCCACGGAAACTGCTCCAGCAGCATCTGAAGCAGACACACACCGGAGCAACACACCCCCTGACTCGCTCCCACCGGTATCCCATCTGCGGGAACAACGCCAATGGGACATGGCATACCAGCGGTGGGATGCACGCATGCGCGGTAGGCAGTCATTTAGCCCTGAGTACTAGTGGGAGCCAGGACACAATCAGGGCGTGCTAATTGCCAACAGCCTGATGGGCTATTTAGCTCCCGCACTCATGCCAACTAGTTGTGCTAGCAACTAGTCATTTTGGACGAAGCTCTGCACCTCACCACCCGTGTTCCTGTTCCTGCTCCTCGTCTTGACTTCTTGGCTCCTGACCTTGGCTTGTATGACTCTGCCCCTGATCTATACCTCGGACCACTGACGCTCTGGCTTCTGACTTCTGACTTCTTTGGACTCTGGCTTTAATGACTACTCTAACGGTTGGTGATTTGGACTTGGTCTCTCGGTATTGCTGCTTGCCCGGTTTTGACTTTGGACTGCCTTTGGACGCTCTTGCCTGGCCTAGTATCGCGTTCGTGACAGCGTGCGTCGGTGTTGTTTTTCTCTCTCTCTCAGTTTGGGCATGCATACAGGTGGCCATCTGTAGAACTAAAATTTTCGCGTGTGCGCAGAACAGTGATTTCCACTTCAACCCGACTGCTGTAACACTTCCCTTTAAACTTTAAAGGAACACTTCCCTTTAAACGTTTACCCCAAAATTGGCCTCTGTGAGATCCTGAACTCGTCTACATGCTAAAACTAGGCACCGTTTAAACATTGTTTCTAATAACGCAGTGGTGGAACTTCACCTATGCGCGCACTACCAACGCTTGAAAAAAATGGCGGGCGAAAAGCGGAAGCCTCAGGCAGCTTTCGAGCGTGGAGGGGTTTTAAACAGAAAGTGGCTCGACACCGGAGGAGCGATCAGACGTCAGAAAAGTGTGGCTGGAACTGGAGAATCAGGAAAACACCACTTGGGAACCTGGTATCAAAATACTCCGGGTTAAAGCAGTTTTAGTATGTATAATCTAATGTGAGACCTCCCACCTGCAGTTTTTTTTAAATAGTTAGCATATTTGTTTGTAGGTGCTAGTATCTTACCTTAAATAGTGAACTAGTGTTTCCTTTCACCTTGATAAGTATGAAGTTTATATAAGAACATAAGAGAAGCCAATGCTGGATCAGGCCAATGGCCCATCCAGTCCAACACTCTGTGTCACACAGTGGCCAAAAATACCAGGGGCCATCAGGAGGCCCACCAGTGGGTCCAGGACACTAGAAGCCCTCCCACTGTTGGACCTCCTGATGGCACTAAGTTTAAATCTAAACTTAGATTTAATACTTATCTCACCATTTCAGTATAGTTTTCCAAGTTCCAGAGTATTTATTGAGATGTTTGCTTATGTTACTGTTAACATTATTTTTAAAATAAATATAACATGAATTATTAAAAGTATGGAATTGGAAACTTTTTTTAAAAAAAGTTTGATTTGTTTTGTCAAAAATGTTTGTCAACAAACAAGGTTAACAGAATAAGAAGCAAAAGGTGGGTGTGGCTAGATGACCACACTTCTGGTAACATGGGGGTGTGGCCTAATATGCTAATGAGTTTCTGCTGTTGGGTGTGGCCCATTATGCTAATGAGTTCCTGCTGGGCTTTTACTACAAAAAGTGCCCTGTATAGAACTGTTGACATATTTTCCTGTTGCATCAGTGAGCAAGTGAGACCTGGCTGCCCAGCTGCTTGGCGACTTGGGTGGTGGTGGTATTTGGGCTGGCCTGCCTAGGGTGTGGAAAACCCTTGGGCCACCCTTGGGAAAGTGTGACAACAAATGCCTGAAATAAATAAACATTTTAAAGAAAGGCAGTATTTAACTAGTAAATACTAGTAAATACTAGTAAATACTGCAAGTAAACAAAAACAGAGGCTTTATACATTAAAGATTTGGTTGTTGAGTGTTGAGGATCTATAAGTCAGTGATCGCAAACAAGGAAATCGATATAGGCGAAATGGAATTGATGGCTTCAGAAAGTTTATGAGACCCAATAAAAAATCCCATGGAGAGAGCTGGAGGGCTGGGCTGGAGGAACCTGCCTTTGGAACAGAAGGGTGGGACACTGAAGGTTTTTTCCATCAGCTTTTTTGAGTTTTTAAGTCTCTACAGTGTGTCACCTAATGCAAATTGGATTGTAGGATCTTACAGCTGCTTTCAGGACATTTGTCAAACAACACTTTACTCACCCTGAAGCAAGAATGGTAACAGAAGGAATATGAATTGAAAGAGGGACAAGTGAAGACAATCACATTGTAGAAGTACCAAGGGAAAGCACACAGTGCTCTCACAGAACGAAGGCTTTTCTTTTTATCAGAATGGTATTGAGCACAAAGGTGCTGCCTCTCCTTATTACCCCTTGGACTCCAATATCTTGTATGTGGCTATCTTTCAGACCTTTCCAGAAGTCCCTGTCTGCAGTCTATGTTGACATATTCTCATATGTCAGCATGCACAGTGAAAAGTACTGGGTTCGCCGCATGGAGGACTCGGATGACAACATGCTCTTGCACATGTTTATTGTACTTAACACAAGACTAACTAAAATGGCCCTGCAAGGCCAACTATATACACACCCACCCAACACAGCCTTAGTCCATTGGAGGGTTTGAATTTCCCACCAGAGTGGCTATTGGTTGGGGCTGGGGGGAACTAGGATCCTATGTTCCTATTGTCCAAGGGAGCCAAGCTCCAGTCTTTGCCGCGGACCCCTAGTGGCGGTCCACGTACATAACACTTCTCCCTCCATAGTTTAGACCCTACCTATGTGACGTAGTCCTGCAAGTAGGCGGGGGGGCGGCGCTCACAGAGGGAACGCCTGGGGGCTGGTACTGGTTCCCTTGATCCCTGTTCCGGTTGACTCGCGGGGACCGGGGGTTGTGGCGCCAGTTGGGGTGATGGCTGTTGGGCTGCTGGTTCGGGAACTCCTGGGGGTGCCTCGTTCGGCATGGACTCCTCTTGGATGGGGGCGTCAGCTTGCCCCCTGGGTTCTGGAGTGTGCATTCCCACTCCTGCCGTTAACTGAGGGGTTTCGCCTGCCTCCGGGAACTGTCGCCTCTGTAGTTGGTCAATGTGCCTTTGTAGAATTCGTCCGTCATCTGTCAACACTTCGTAGGACACTGGGCCCCTGACATTGGTGACTTGCCCTGCGATCCATGGAGGCCCAGTCCCGTAGTTCCGGAGGAATACAGGGTGCCCTGGGAAGAACCCTCTCGGAGCCTCGTGCTGTTCGATCAACTTCCTTGCGTCCGGCGCTCGGTCTGGGTGCAGTCGATCCAACAGCGTTGTCAGGCACCGGCCCATCAGGAGCTCAGTGGGGCTGTGGCCGGAGGCGGGGTTCTCTGGGTCAAAAGGAAACGGGCCAAGCGGAACTCCCAGTCCCCCTCTGAAATCCGGCTCAGGGCTTCCTTTGCAGTGTGCACCATCCGTTCGGCCTGGTTGTTGGTTGCGGGGTGGAAGGGTGCCGAGTGGATGTGTCTAATCAGGTTTCTTTGTAGGAACTCCTGGAACTCTGCTGACGTGAAGGCTGCCCCGTTGTCTGAGACTATTGAGACTACGCAGGCCATGCGTAGCGAAGATCCGGCGTAGGGTTCTGATCACTGCCTTTGTGGATGTGGTAGACACGGGGCTAACCTCCAGCCATTTAGAGTAGGAGTCAACCGTTACCAAGAATAACAGTCCCTGAAATGGCTCGGCAAAATCGATATGTAGCCGGGACCATGGTTTGCGGGTTGACTCCCATGACTGCGTCGGTGCGCTTGGCAGGTTGGGCCGAACCTCTTGGCAGGTTTGGCACTTCTGGACCCAGGACTCAATCTCGGTGTCGATTCCCGGCCACCACACATAACTCCGGGCCAGAGCTTTCATCCTCACTATGCCGGGGTGTGCCTTGTGGAGAGCTGTGAGGACTCGCTGTCTCAGAGCACTAGGGACCACGACCCGGTCTCCCCACAGGAGGCACCCTTTCAGCACTGATAGCTCATCCTTACGGGTGCTAAAAGCTGTAAACTCGGCCCCCGGGGCGGACGCGGGCCAACCCCTCACCACCCAGCCCAAGACCCGGGAGATGAGGGGGTCGTGGGTCGACTTGGCCGTGATGTCGGCAGCGTGCAGAGGAGGCTCAGGAAGATCCTCGACAAGCAGGACCCCTGGTGTGGGGGCGGGATCTGCGTCGGCGACAGGCAGCAGTAGCCAGCTCAGAGCGTCGGCATGACCCATTGCCTAGCCCGGCTGGTGTTCCAAGCAGTACTGGTAGCCCGCCAGGAAAAGGGACCACCGGAGTACCCAGGGTGACAAGACCTGGGGCGTTTGCTTGTCGGCGGCCAAGAGGCCTAAGAAGGGCTTATGGTCCATAAAAATTGTAAAAGGGCGCCCGTAAACGAAGTTGTGAAATTTTTTCACCCCTGCCACGATCGCCAACCCCTCCCGGTAGATTTGCGCATAGTTACGCTCTGCGGCCGTTAAAGTTCGTGAGTAGTAGGCCATGGAAACCTCGCGGCCATCAGGGAGGACGTGGCCGAGCACTGCACCGATGCCGTAGGGAGAAGTGTCGCACGCAAGGACCACTGGGAGGATTTCGTCAAAGTGGCTAGTACGTCGTTAGAAATTAAAAGCGCTTTCATCCCTCTGAATGCCGCCTCCTCCCTCGGGCCCCATGTCCAAGTGGCCGACTTATCCAGTAGCCGGTGTAGGGGCTCTGCTACCGCAGCCTTGTGTGGCAAAAAGGCGTGATAAAAGTTTATTAGTCCCAAGAACACCTGTAGTTTCGCTTTGCGTGTGGGGGCGGGAGCCTCCACGATGGCCTTCACCTTGTCCTTCGTTGGATGAAGGCCGGTAGCATCTACCCTGAACCCCAGAAAGTCCACCTCTGAAACCCTGAGGAGGCACTTCTCTCGTTTCACTTTGAGGCCAGCCGAGTTAAAGCATTGCAGGACGGCGTGGAGGCGGGAGGTGAAGTCGTCGGGGGACGCCGCGGCGATCCAGACATTGTCGAAAAACGGCATCACCCCAGGGATCTCTTTTAACAATGAGTCCATTAGTTGGAAAATCCCCAGGGCTACGTTCACGCCAAATTGTAGCCTCTTTACCTTAAAGGCCCCCCTGTGGGTGACTATGGTCTGCGCCATGGCCGTGGTCTCATCAACCGGCAGCTGTTGATATGCTTGTGCCAGGTCTAGTTTCCCAAAAATCTTAGCTCCCGCTAGTGAGGCCAGAACATGACTAACGACCGGGACCGGGTAGAAGTGGTCGTGGAGGGCCTTATTAATTGTGGATTTGTCGTCTGTGCAGATGCGGACTTCGCCGTTTGGCTTGAGGGGGGTCACGATGGGCGTTTCCCATATAGCGTGTGGGACTGGCTCCAGGACCCCTTGTGCCACCAAGTGGTCCAGCTCCACATCAATTTTTGGCCATATGGCAAGTGGAGCTGTGCGGAACCGCATCTGGATAGGAGCCACCAGGGGGTCTAACTGTAAGGAGACTGGGGGGCCCTTGTAGCAACCTAAAGTCCCATCGAAAACAGCCAGAAACTCCCCGAAAATCTCTGAAAAATCCCTCAGACCACATTTAAGTACTCCCCTGATCCCAACCGTGACACCCAAAGGCGCAAACCAGGCCCATCCCAGCAGACTGACCAGGTTTCCCTCCACCACTATCAGGTCAAACAGTCCCTTGAACCCCTGGAACTGTACCCGGAACGTCCCCATCCCCCTGATTGGAACCGGGTTCCTTTGGAAGTCCACCAAATTCAAGTGGGAGGGCGTAACCGGGGTCCCCCCTTAAAACAAAGTCTGCGTAGTGTGTCCATGGAAATGATGGATGCCGCTGACCCCAAGTCCACTTCCATTGTGCAGGGGGACCCTTCGATACAAACAGTTAACTGGATCTTTGGGGTAGCCTCTCACTTCGGGAGGTGGAGTACCTTTAGAGATGACCGGTCTGTGAGGAGGTAGAGGTCGGACGTCTCTGCTGCCATCTCGTGGGTGGCGGCATCCGGGTGGCGTTCCTGGGCTGGGGGCTGCTGGTGCCAGTTTTCTTTGGACTGGCAGACGTGAGTGAGATGACCCTGTTTCCTGCAGGTGTGGCATGTCGCATCGCAGAATCGGCACGACTCGCGCTCGTGTGCCTCACCGCAACTAGCGCATGAGGAATGGCCCGTGGGCTTTCCGGTGGATCCTGATGCCGCAGGACCCGGTGGCTTTCGGCGTGAGGGCGAGCGAACAAGACGAACGTCCTCCTCCTCCGAGTTCTTGGGGCCCGAGTCGGGGAGTACTAGGTGAGATGTCGCTGGCAGATGGTCGCAGTGAGAGGCCTCATGGGCGATGGCGAGTTGGAGGGCCGCATCGATCTTGATGTCAGTGGTACCGATCATCTTCCTCCGCAGCTTTAGGTCACTGATGACCCACGCAAATTGCGTCAGGAGGTTCTCCTCCACCTTGGTGAAGGCACAGTCCATGGCCAGCTGTTGCAGGGCCGCCATGAAAGCTGCGGCCGACTCACCCGGTTTCTGGATGTGGGCCTGGAACTCAATCCGCCTGGCGAGCATGGTTGGCCGGGGCGTGAGGTACCTCATCAGGGTGTCGACTATCTCCATGTACGAGTACTCGAGGATTGATCGGGGTGTGAGGAGGCTCTTTGCTAGGCGGACAGTGTTCACTCCACAGGAGCTAAGGAGGAGGGCTCGTCTTTTGCCTGGATCGGTTACTTCATTGTAGACGAAGTGGCAAGTCAGTTGGTCGGTCCACGAGTCCCGGAGTTCAGGATGGGTTGGATCGAAGATCTCCAAGTTCCCCCAAGCAGAGGCCATGGCGTAGCGTTAGCGAGGAGCAGTGTTCCTTGATGCAGTGCGGCTTGAGAGTGATGCGGGGTGCGTTGGCTGGAACGATGCTCGGTGGTGTGCTGGGATGCGAGCCAGGCCTGGCTCAGCGGGATCCCACCTTCGTCGCCACTGAAAAGTACTGGGTTCGCCGCATGGAGGACTCGGACGACAACATGCTCTTGCACACGTTTATTGTACTTAACACAAGACTAACTAAAACAGCCCTGCAAGGCCATCTATATACACACCAACCCAGCACAGTCCATTGGAGGGTTTGAATTTCCCGCCAGAGTGGCTATTGGTTGGGGCTGGCGGGAACTAGGATCCTATGTTCCTATTGTCCAGGGGAGCCAAGCTCCAGTCTTCACCGTGGACCTGTCAGAACCCACAGCTCACAACGAAGTACACGCATTCAGGAATGGTTATACGTTTATTGCAAAGCTATAGATGCAGTAACACAGGCACTGTTAACGATGGCGGCAACTCATTGAGCATAATAGGATATAGGGTATTCGTATGCAACCCCCCCCCCCATGGCATGGGCCAATTAGGTACCCTCTCGCGTGCAGGATCAGCCAGAAAACCGTTAGGTGGCGAAAGCTGGGAAGCAATAGTCTCTCACGGTGAATAGGAGACTTCCAGACAATACAACTTCCAACATAACAACCTCCTGCACATCTGTAGAGATAAGCATTGCGGCACAGGCAAAACAGCAGAGACAGGAATGAAATAGCAATTACCAAGACACAGAATGAACTCCCCAACCCCCATGGCAGCATAGCTGACAGGACCCCTAGTGGCGGTCCGTGTACGTAACACACAGAGCCCGAGCTCTTATACCTCTTTGCATCACATGTTGTGCAGGTTTACCCTCAGCCTACCTCTTACTACTCATTTCATTCTGGTGTTCTAAATGCTGTTCTGGCTTGCCTGGGTATCATACGAGGGTACATATTTGGAAGGCTGAAGCTGAGAACCTTCCATACCACTGAGGCAAAGCATTCAGCAGCTGGATAACATAAATTGGACTATTCCTGTGAAAGCCCCAACAATCCTGCTCTACGACTTACATTATACACAGCTTGCTTCTCTCGGTCCAGCCTCATTGCTGTCTGGATCAGCCCACTGTTAGAGTCGATGGTGAAGTACTCCCAGTCTTTATTCCCTGCACCAGTTTTGAGTAAGTTGTACTGCACAGCTCCATTGAGGCCCTCATCCTTGTCAGTGGCATAGACTTCATACACATTGGATCGCAGAGGGATTTCCTGTAAGCAAATGCAAGCACTACATCAATAGAGAAGCTATCAGGATGTAAACTCCAAGTACTTGCTTCTGGGCTCATTTTTCTTCCATCGCTAAAGTCTCCTCAAAGAAGAGTGTCCTGCCACACTCATAGCAGGAATTGTTTCAGCAAATAATTCTAAGTGCCAGTGGTTTTTAAAGGAAGTCCCAGCTAAGACAGACCTTAGCTGTGGCAATCTGCATAACCTTTGCTACTCTGGAGAAGTTGCTCTGACTGACGGACAGACTACGCAAGACTTTGTTAACAAGTTGAGTCTGGGGTCCCAGCAGCCCCATTTGCCCTTTTCGGAGTGAGGCATGCAGTATCCATGCACATGCAGCTGTGAAAAGTGGGGAGGACTCCCTCTTGAGCCTTTCAGCTCTGGGAAATGGTGTGTGTGAGAAAGTCAGGCGCTCCTCTCTCTGCACTGCAGTCCCAAGCCCTATTGGGACCCCAGGGAGGTTTAAATGGACGATCTCTGCAGCTGCTGTGATACTGTGAGGAAAGTGAGGTGGGTCTGGGGAACTTGGAACCCAGACCCGACTCTTTAAAAGCAACACTTATCCCACATAGCTTGGCCCTGAGAACAATGAGTTGCAAGCTCACTCATGATCACTCCCAGAAGTGGAGAGAGCAGCTGAAAGAAATGCATGGCACAGTTTGTGATGTGAATCTAGCTAAGGCAAATTCAAGCATGTTTCTTTTTTATTCTATCCAAATACCTTTCCTCATTTGTTTGTATTACTAGTCTACCACCTGGTGGACAGATCTGCCGTATTTACACATCTCTCCTTATATATAATTGAATAGTGGGTGCCAAAGTTCTAATTCTAAAATGCACTCCCTTAGTGTATGGCTGATGGCACTGCTCCTCAGCATATATCGCCACCAATCAGAAGGCAAAGCCGGGTCCCGCCCATACCACCACAACTGCTGCGACAACCTGGTCTTTTGCATATGGAAGCTGATTGGACTTCACTCCATTCCACACCTCAAACTCCCCCCCCCGCAAGGCAGTTGGAATGTCAGTTGTATATGGAACCTGCTGTATTCTGGTGGTGTGCAGGTCCCAGGTTCATGTTTTAAAAGCAGACTGACACTGTTTGCCCAAAGCCAGAGCACTCTCCCAGAGCCTCTTTCTAGATCCCGTTGTATTTATTTCCACAACGGGCCTTATTTCTAGTCTGCCATATTTTACATATCCATATTTTACAAGAGAAGCCTAATTTAATAATGGCTAAAGCAGAGGTTTTTTTTTTTTGACAATGCAGGCATATCTATGGTGCCTAGGGATGGGTACAAATTAAACCATGAAGCAAAATCCATCATGAATTTTGCTGATTGTGGTTTGCAAAGTCAAGTTTGTGGCAGGGCACCCAGCTGAAATTTTTCACAAACTTTGATATTGTTCATGCAGGTTTGTGCGTGTTCATGAGTGGATACATTCCCAGACAGTCTCCACTTAATCAAAATGTTCACAAAACTTCAAAGCAACAATTTGGAGGGCATGTACATAAGAACATAAGACAAGCCCATCCAGTCCAACACTCTGTCACACAGTGGCAGTGAATTCCATGTGTTAATCACTCTTTGGGTGATGAAGTACTTCCTCTTATCTGTTCTCACCTGACTGCTCAGCAATTTCATTGAGTGCTCACGAGTTCTTCTATTGTGAGAAAGGGAGAAAAGTACTTCTTTCTCTACCTGCTCTATCCCACACATAATCTTATGAACCTTGATCATGTCACCCCACTGCCATCGTTTCTCCAAGCTAAAGAGCCCCAAGCACTTTAACCTTTCTTCATAGGGAAAGTGTTCCAACCCTTTTATCATTCTACTTGCCCTTTTCTGCACTTTTTCCAATGCTATAATATCCTTTTTGAGGTGTGGTGACTGGAACTGTACACAGTATTCCAAATGAAGTTGCACCATTGATTTATACAGGGACATTATGATACTGGTTGATTTGTTTTCAATTCCCTTCCTAATTATCCTGAGCATAGCGTTAGCCTTTTTTATTGCAATTGCACACTGTCTCGACATTTTCAGAGAGTTTAAAGACATCTGCTGCGACTCTGATGTCTTTAGCTTGCACAGGATCTGTTGTATACATTCCTGACCCTTGGTTATTTTGACAGGCACAAGTTCAGGTTCATTTCCCCCGAAAGGCACTCTTCTGGAGCATCTTCGGGGGGGGGCATAACTCAGATCCCATAAATCCAATCCTCACTAAACTTGGAGGGCAGGTAGAGGAGAGTTAAATTGAGATCCCCTGTGAGTTAATGTCTCTAGCATGCTGGGGGCCATTCTACTACGTCACGAACTTCATAAACCAAACCCATTTGTAAGACGGCTAAAATTCGAGACGGTCCATGGTTCACAAACATGTTCCCGGTTTGTGCCCATCCCTAATTGTGCCCATATTCTAGTAAATACAAGTGGGGACAATTCAGAAATATGTGTGCATGCCCCCCATCTTCCAAGGCCAGGCTTCACAACTGGTCTGTACTTAATGAATCCTGTCTGACTAGCATAGTTGATTCATATGTAATTTTTGGCCTTTTCCCAGAGGGTCATGTTCTTTTAAGAACTGCCAGGGTACCAGAACCACTTTATTTGTCAAGATCACCATTCTTCCACCCTAGCCTGCTGAGCTCTTTAAATCTGAGGAGGTTTGCACATGTCATGCTAGATAACAACTTGCACATGTCATGCTAGATAACAAGCTAGATAGAAACTTTTGCGGTTTAATCCACAGTGAACCTGGTTTTGTTAATTTCAGTGCTAGATAACAAGCCATGCTAATCAAAACAAAGTTGCACATATATTAGCAGTGGACATTAGACATGCTAAATAACATGGGCTGTGTAATCTATAGAAAGTCAGATCTGGAACTCTGTATCATAGTAGAAAGATGAGAACTTCCAGATGAGGGTTTACCTCTTTAATGTGCAAGATAGTACCATTGGGGGGTCGGACAAATGTTGGTCGATTATCGTTGATATCAGTGACATCCACCTGCAGCATGGTAGTCCCCCAGAGTGGTGGAGTTCCCTTGTCAGTAGCTACCACTGTCAGGTTAAACCTCTCATAAGACTGCAGACGCCTGCGAGTTGTTATGAGCCCTGAGTCCTTATGAATTTTGAAGGCCTCTATGAACAGAAGAGACACATTTCACTTAGGATACTGCATAAATTGCTTACGAACATTGTTTCACTGGAAGAGAAGTTTTGTCGTTTGTCACAGGGCATGAATTTTAAAAGACTGGGAAAATGCAACAGAATTTATGCGTAAGGGAATTCATATGCCAGCAGATTACACAGTATAAATCCTTTCATACTAAACCATCATTTGTACAGCTCATCAACATACCAATATAACGAATCCATATAATAATAGCATCACTCCTACTAGTAAAAAATTATGCTCCTGTGCCTATAAACAGGGCAGTGAATCATGGCCCATCACAGACAAGGTAAGGGGATGCTTTATGCTCCAAGGCACAATATTAGTTTGTAAAGCAGCAAGAAGAGTGAGGAGGAAAAACATCAAAGCATGGCCTTGTGAGAAAAACAGGTTGCTTACCTGTAACTGGTGATCTTCGAGTGGTCATCTGTGCAGCCACACACCATGGGTTTCACGCCTACACTGAGCCCTGGCCGGGACGCCTAAAAAAGCTTAACATACAACCTACCCCACGCGGAGTCCGCCCCAGTCTCGTGCAGCCCTCCCTCACTGCGCATGCTCGGTGACTGAGGCAGACTCCCCCCAGTTACCTTCCCTACCGCCGACACTCCAACCTGTAGATGTCAGCAGCGGGGATGGCCCAGGTGGGCGTGTGTGGCTGCACAGATGACCACTTGAAGATCACCAGTTACAGGTAAGCAACCTGTTTATCTTCTTCGTGGTCTCTGTGCAAGCCACACACCATGGGTGACTTGCAAGCTAAACACCACTTAGGATGGTGGATGCTGGCATCTGTAACCCCACCAGTAAACCGCTCAGGTTACGAAGAACTACAACATACAATGCAATACTACCATTTTGTAGTTTATTCTGAAACAAGGGAACAAAAAAGAAAGCAATTAACCAAACAGGAATGTCATAAATATTTTTCCCGTTACATTTCCCTTTCTCGTAACATTAAACACTTAAATCATGTCTATGAGCTCAAGGAACAGTTCTAACATCTGACATAAACGTTTTGGGAGAAACATTTTGCAAATAACCTATTAGCAAAAAAATGGATTTGAGAACTGTCTGACCAAAGCGGGAATCCCTTCTAGCCCTAACATCTATAGCATAGTGCGCTGTGAACGTAGATAGGGACGCCCACGTAGTGGCCGCACAGATATCCTGCAGTGGAATGCCTGCCAAGAAGGCCGCGGAGGTCGTCTGACTGAGTGGGCTTTTGGCACACCTGGTAGGGGCATGTCTGCCAGTTGGTAGCATAGGGTAATAGCAGAGGAGACCCATTTTGAGAGTCTCTGACTAGAAACTGCTTGGCCTCGCTTTGGTTTGGAGTAACATACAAACAATTTACTGTCCTTCCTAAATTCTTTAGTCCTAGACAGATAGAAAGCTAGGGCCCGCCGAACATCCAGCGAGTGCAGCACCCTCTGGCCGTCATCTCTCGGTCTGGGAAAGAATGCTGGCAGGGTGATATTCTGAAATAAGTGGAAAGGTGTTTTGGTAGGAAAGAAGGATCAGGCCTCAATACCACCTGGTCAGCATGGAAAACCGTGTACGGAGGGTCGACCCTCAAAGCACAGAGCTCACTTGCCCTCCTTGCCAAAGTTAGCGCTACTAACAGCGCTGTCTTCCACGTGACCAAGTGTATAGGAGCTGTCGCTAATGACTCAAATGGTCGCCCCATCAGTTTTGAGAGGACCAAGGACAGGCTCCACGACGGTATGAATGGTCTCTTAGGCGGGTGGGTATTCAACAGGCCTCTAAGGAATACCCTGATCATCGGATGAGAGAAAGCCGATCTCCCCTCTACGAGGTCATGGGAAGCTGCTATCGCAGCCAAATGCACCCGTATCGAAGAGTAACTAAGCCCCTTCCTATACAAGTGAACAAGATATGTCAGTATCATTTCTATAGGTGCTTGACAAGGGTCAGTGTTCTGCTCTGTTGCAAAGGCGACGAAACGCGACCACTTTTGTCTATAGGACCTATGTGTAGAGGGTTTTCTTGCATTTAGCATGATCCCTGCCACTGTTGGCGATGATGTCACGCCTGAATCCTCCATGCTGTCAGTTTGAAAAGGGCGGGGTCATGGTGCAGGACCTGGCCGTCCTTCTGAGACAACATATCCAGACTGGTATGCGCTTTTACCTGCCCTTTGACAGTTCCAGTAGAACAGGGAACCATGGCTGCCTCGGCCACCATGGTGCGATGAGAATGAGTGACATGTGATCGACCCTGATCTTCTGCAATACTCGGGAGATGAGTGGTATCGGAGGGAACATGTAGAACAGGTGTCCTCTCCACTGGTGCAGAAAAGCGTTCCCCAGCAGAGTACTCGATGGACGGTCCTTTGAATAGAACAACGGGAATTTTGCGTTCTCCACTGATGCGAAGGCATCCAGCGTCGGCCACCCGAAGTGGCAAAACATGCTCTCCACGCATTCCCATTTCAGGGACCACTCGTGCTGGTTCGTGCCCCTTCTGCTCACATCATCTGCTTTGGTGTTGTCTGATCCCGGTACATGTACTGCCGTTAGTTGAATGCTGTACTTCAGACACCATTCCCACAGCTCCATAGCCAATTTGCAGAGCGCTATTGACGCTGTTCCTCCTTGCTTCATGATGTAATTGTATTGTCTGTCGCAACCTGTACCCTTTTTCCCTTTAGAATTGGTGCAAAGGAAAGCAGTGCATGTCTCACTGCCAGCAGTTCTAGGTAGTTGATGTGGCATTCCTTGAGTTTCTTGGGCCATTGGCCCTGAACTGCCAATTTTCCACAGTGCGGTCCCCATCCCCATAGGGAGGCATCCGTATAGATTGTCAGCTCTGCAGGTGTTTTCAGAAAGGGAATGCCCTGTAGCAAATTGACCATGCTGGTCCACCACCTTAGAGATTGTACAACTGGTGCTGGAATAATGAGTCTTAGCGAAGCGTGCACCAATACTGGGTTGTAGTTGCGGAGGAACCATAGCTGCAGGCTTCTCATTTTGAGCTTTGCCATTGGCACAACGCATATTGCTGCAGCCATTAGTCCCAGCAATCTCTGCACTACCTTCGCCCTCTGCATCGGGCAAGCAATGCAGTCTAATGCCAATGCCTGTAGCGTAATTGCTCTGCCTCTGGGAAGGAAAGCTGTTGATGTGCCCGTGTGGAGATATGCCCCAATGAACTCGATTCTCTGTGTTGGTGTTAGTAGCGACTTTTGGTAATTTACACAGAGGCCTAGGCGGCCTAAGAGGTTCAACGCCTCCCTGATGTCCTGCTGCAGCCTCTCTGGGGATGACGCTACAAAGAGCCAGTTGTCGATATATGGGAAGATCAACATTCCCTTCACCCTTAGGTGAGCTACCACCACAGCCATGCACTTGGTGAAGACTCTTGGTGCGGTGGACAGGCCAAAAGGGAGTGCTCTGTATTGATAATGGACGCCACCCACCTGGAATCGGAGGTATCAACGATGTTGTGGGCATATTGTGAGATGAAAGTAAGCATCTTTTAAGTCTATCGACGCCATCCACACACCTTGAGGGATCAAAGGCAAGATGGTCTGGAGCATGACCATTCGAAATTTCCTTCTCCCAATGTGCCTGTTCAACCCTCTGAGATCCAGTATGGGGCGTCTTTTTCCGTCCCTTTTTGGCACTAGGAAGTATTTCGAATAGTTTGAGATGGCGGTGTAGCCACTATATGGGGGGTCGTGGGGCATGAATTGAACACTATTGCGTATCCCACCCTGATTATTGTCAGTACTCAATGATCGGTGGTGATGTTCTCCCACTCGCTGAGGTAGGGTAGCAGGTGGGTTCCAGTCCCCATGGTGCCGGTGGTGACAGCGTGCCCGGCTGGGTCGCATACACCGTCAAAAAGACTGCTTTTGCTGCTGTTGTGGAGCACTTTTCACCTGGGCAGCTTTAGACCTGGGATGGTACTGTTGCCTTGATGTGAACTGGTGGCGTTTCCAGGTTTCTGATAGGTTTGGTGACTGTGGGCGGCGTGCAAACTGTGGCTTCCACATTCTTTGCTTCTATGTTCGTTGCGTGTACTGCCCCCCTGTACTCCCAGACCTCGCCCGTTTGCGGCTCTCATCAACATCCTTGAGGACGTCATCAGTAGTCTTATGAAATAATCCGCAACCATCATAAGGGAGGTCTTCAATCCTCTGCTTGATATCTGTCTGGAGCGAAGTTGATCTGAGCCAAGCATGTCTCCGAAGGGCCACCGCCGTGGCCATAGTACGCGAGGAACAAGATACGGTGTGCCTAACTGTCGCGACCTGCTGTTTCGCAGCTCTCTTCGCTTCTTGTATAGTGACCGATACATCCCCTTTTACATCTACTGGCAGGTAATCCAGCTGACCCTCTACCTTGTTTGACAGATTGAAGATGTACGCCAAAAGGTAGGAGATGTAAGTTTGCATCTTTGATGCAACCGTAGTGGCAGCGTAAACCTTCCTTGCCATAGAGTCTATTTTCCTCCCCTCCCTGTCAGGTGGGGCCAGGTACCGCGACTGCTTCATCCTTGATGAAGAGTGCACCACAGAAGAGTTTGGCTCAGGCTGAGACTGCAGACCGACATCGTTTTCACCCTGCACCCTATACATACTTTCATATCACCTTGGAACCTGCGGTACCGATGCTGGTCTGCGCCAGGCTTCTTGCAGGGTAGTTTGATGTACTGGCAGTGTAGGCAAAACAAAGGGAGCCGGTCTATCTGCCTTGAACATATCATGCACTATATCTGCGACCTGCTCCGAGCTAGTGTCTGTCTGAACACCCAGCGCCCTTGCCAAATTCTGCATGAGGTCTGTGAACCCTTTAGCTGCGTCTTGAGCAAGGATGACGGGCTGCGGCTTGGGGTCGTCTCCCAATGGGTCATCAACCTCCCGGCGACCTTGGGAATCAGTAGATTCTGAGTCCTCTCCCGACTCCTTTGGGGAAGTGAACTGTCAGGTGTCTCCTAGCACAAACTCCTCCCTGTCATCGGGATACTGTGAGGTCCCCTGTGACTGTGGCGGTCTTGATAGGGGGGAACGCCCCTTACGGCCAGACGGTTCCCGCTGTTCAGACAGAAAGTACTGCTCCGACTTATGTGCCCCCGCCCATCGGGAGTTCTTTTCAATGTGCTGTTCTCGGCATCTATCTCCTGTGCGGGAAGGAGACCGGGACCGTGATCGAATGGTGCGCGGGCGCTGACCGGCATGATAATGCGAGTAGTGTGAGGGGCCTGGCAGCAATGGAGCAGGACTCCAACACCCCCTCTCATCCAGCCCTGAGTACTCGCTAGGTGAGCTGTAGCCGAACCCAGGGGAGCGGTATTGCGAGTGCACACTGTAAGAACGGTCTGGCGTTTGACGGCCCAGTGTGGACCCATCCTCCGCCAGGATTTGAAGTGGCGGCACCGACTGTACAGATGGAGATCATGCCTGCGCTGCATACACCCGGGCTTGGCTGGATCCCGGCAACAGCGTCTGGGTTGATTGACAAGCCATTGCCCCCAAATGGGTATCTACTCGCTTAACTGAGGGCGAGTCAGAGGACAGCCCAGTCACAAGTATCAGTTGTATTTTTGGCTTTGACTGGTGACGCTCGTCCACGGGCTGCGAGATCTCCTTAGGTCCTGTGCTAGCTGACCTACAGTGCTTTGTCTTTGAGGAGCTTTTGCTTGCCCCAGCCCGTCTCTTGGCTTTCTTATGCATAGATGTGCCCAGAGACCATTGCGCTGATTCTCCCCGCTCAATGTGTGGGGGAGGTGGCAATTGGCGAGATCCAGCAGTTCTCTTGGGCTGTTTGTCTGCTTTCGCTTTCTTATGCGTAGACGCGCCTGGAGACCGTTACACCGAATCTCCCCGCTCAATGTGTGGGGGAGGCGGTGACTGGTGAGATCCCTTGGGCTCTGCCATAACAGGAGCTAGGGATCGCTCTAAGAGAAAAACTTTGAGGCGAGCTGCCCTGTTTTTTCTTGCTTGACTGGTAAACCCCTTACAGTTTAAACAGGTGCCAGGCTTGTGATTCTCCCACAGGCAGCGCAAGCAACGGTCGTGCCCATCAGTTGGGGGGATCTTCACTGCACAATTCAGGCACTGTTTAAAAAAAGGAGTCGGTCCCATAAGCAGCCCCCGTGAGCTATGGGACTATGTGAGAGAAATTAAACTGACTGTTTTTTACTAGTGTTACTAATGTCTGTTCAAGTTATTTTAATCCTGAGGCGGCTTCCCGGACGACAAAGAATAACGTCTGGTCAGGAGGCGGTTAACAATGAACTGGGTGGAGGTGGAGTCTGCCTCAGTCACCGAGCATGTGCAGTGCGGGAGGGCTGCGCGAGACTGGGGTGGACTCCGCGTGGGGTAGGTTGTATGTTAAGCTTTTTTAGGCTTCCCAGCCAGGGCTCAGCGTAGGCGTGAAACCCATGGTGTGTGGCTTGCACAGAGACCACGAAGAAGATCTGAAGGTGCTTATGACCCTCAGGCTCGTGGAATGCTGCGGATAGCTGACCATCAGTTTAAAAGAAAAGGAAGATAGAAGGGAGAAGGGAAATGGGCCTGATCAAGACCCCAATGCTTACTGTACCCTGAAGGGGGAGAATAGGAGTTGGGTTTGCTCCTTGTGGGGCATGCATCTGACTCTACTATTTTTCCCTCCCACCAGTCAGGAATCTATACACTTTTTAAAGCTCTGATCATGTTGAATCAAAATGAGTTCTGGGATGGGGTTTAGGACTGGAGGAAAAGCACTTTTCCAGGTCCTAATTAACTGCACCTATAAGGATTCTTCCAGCTGCAGAGTAGCCAGAGCCAGTATGGTTCCATGCAGGGATGAGGACTGTGGTGAGAACTGACTCAGGATCCACCTCAGGTGTAATGCACAACTTGTTAAAAAGGGAACGGTAACCTGTCTTCCAGGCAGGGGTCATTTCCTGCGGGAGCGCACAGTAGCGGAGCTCTGGCAGGAAGGAGCCCAGGGGGCGGGCACATGCAACAAGCCCCGCCCCCTGCTCCCAACAGCCCTCAGTCAGCCCACGAGGAGCAAGAAGCAGCCAGGTAAGTTGCAGAGCCCCCCCCCCTGGCCCGCCTTCAGGTACAAGCTATTCCTCCTCTGTGAGGACAAATCTGCACGTTCCCCAATAGCTAGCAATCCAAAACAGTCCAGTGGAGCCTGAGTGGCGGGTGTTGCCTTCTGGCACACTTCTGGTGATGTCAGGGGGTGTGGCATATACAAATAAGTTATGCTAATAAGTTATGCTAATGAGCTCCGGCACCTCTTTTTCTACGAAATGACCCCTGCTTCCAGGTTTCATGTAATGATAAATAGCATCAGTTGGTACAGTATTTTGCACATCACAATTTCTAAATGAAACTGATTTTCATGAGTAATGCTAATAACTAAGCATGGGTACAAAATATGATAACACATTTGGCTGTATATGTACATACAGTACATATACAGTAAAGGTTTCCCTTGCTCGAAAGCCAGTCGAATCTGACTCTAGGGTTGCGGTGCTGATCTCCGTTTCCAAGCCGAAGAGCCAGTGCTGTCCAAAGATGTTTCCGTGGTCATGTGGCCGGCATAGCAATCATTTATATAAAATAGGAGGAAACAGAGGCAGACTGGCCATTTACTCTACTGAAGGAAATCCTAGTGGCTGCTGCCCTAAGCCCTCTCCATCCACGGGTAAGGAGGAGTAAGAGTACAGTTGACACAGGGAGAAGCCAGGAGCCATTGTGCTTATGTTGCTTCTTGCCCAGGCCAGTGAACAGGAGCACTGGCACAGTGGTACTTGGCTTCAGCCTATGCCATTAGTGCTCATTAGTGCTTGTGGATCTTCTGACAAAAATATGTAATCTTTCCTTAAAATCTGCCTCCATTCCTGAGGACTGGAAGGTAGCTAATGTCACTCCCATCTTTAAAAAGGGTTCCAGAGGAGATCCGGGAAATTACAGGCCAGTCACTCTGACGTCGATACCGGGTAAATTGGTGGAAACCATTATTAAGGAAAGAATTAGTAGGCACATAGATGAACAAAACCTATTGAGGCAGACTCAACATGGGTTCTGTAAGGGAAGATCTTGTCTCACAAACCTGTTAATGTTCTTTGAGGGGGTGAACAAACATGTGGACAAGGGGGATCCAATAGATATTGTTTACCTTGACTTCCAGAAAGCTTTTGATAAAGTTCCTCATCAAAGGCTCCTAAGCAAGCTCAAAAATCATGGGATAAAAGGACAAGTCCTTTTATGGATCAAAAACTGGCTAGTTCATAGAAAACAGAGAGTGAGTGTAGGTGGGCAATTTTCTCAGTGGAGGGTGGTAAGCAGTGGGGTACCGCAGGGATCAGTACTTGGTCCACTGCTTTTTAACTTGTTCATTAATGATTTGGAGATGGGAGTAAGCAGTGAAGTGGCTAAATTTGCAGATGATACAAAGTTGTTCAGGGTGGTGAAAACCAGTGAGGATTGTGAGGCACTCCAAAGGGATCTGTCAAAGATGGGCGAGTGGGCGTCAACATGGCAAATGGGGTTCAATGTGGCCAAGTGCAAGGTGATGCACATTGGAGCCAAAAATCCTAAATATAAATACACATTGATGGGGTCTGAACTGGCAGAGACTGAGCAAGAGAGAGATCTTGGAGTTGTAGTGGATAACTCACTGAAAATGTCGAGACAGTGTGTGACTGCAATAAAGAAGGCCAATGCTATGCTGGGGATTATTAGGAAGGGTATTGAAAACAGATCAGCCAATATAATAATGCCCCTATATAAATCAATGGTGAGACCTCATTTGGAATACTGTGTGCAGTTCTGGGCACCACACCTTAAAAAGGATATTATAGCTTTGGAAAAAGTGCAGAAAAGGGCAACTCGAATGATAAAAGGGTTGGAACACTTTCCCTATGAGGAAAGGTTAAAGCGCTTAGGGCTCTTTAGCTTGGAGAAAAGACGACTGAGGGGTGACATGATCGAGGTTTATAAGATTATGCATGGGAAAGAGCAGGTAAAGAAAGAGGTACTTTTCTCCCTTTCTCACAATACAAGAACTCGTGGGCACTCCATGAAACTGCAGAGCGGTCGGGTTAGAACGGATAAAAGGAAGTACTTCTTCACCCAAAGAGTGATTAACACATGGAATTCACTGCCACAGGAAGTGGTGGGTGCTACAAGCATGGACGGCTTCAAAAGGGAATTAGATAAGCATATGGAGCAGAGGTAAGGTATAGATAGGGACTCTGGGGCAAGTGATGCTCTGTCATCTTGGTGCTTGGGGGGATCAACAGTGGGAGGGCTTCTAATGTCCTGGCCCCACTGCTGGACCTCCTGATGGCACCTGGTATTTTTGGCCACTGTGTGACAGAGTGTTGGATTAGATGGGCCTTTGGCCTGATCCAATCTTGGCGTCTCTTATGTTCTTATTTCCCTCTTTGTCAGCCCAACTACACCCAAACTAGCAGAGAGGAACATGGGCACAGTGGTGCCTGGCTTTACCCATGTCCATCCTTGACAGCCCCACCATGCCCAGGCCAGCAATGAAGAGCACAGGCACAGCAGTGCCCAGCTTTGTCCTGGTGCACTGCAGCTAGTGCCTGGCTTTGCACTATCGACACAATTGTGGTATAGCCAGCAAGGAGGAGTCTGACATTTTCTGTACTCCACTTCACTGACCTCACTGTGCCCAGGCTGGTGAGCAGGCGCATAGGATAGCAGTGTCTCCCCTGACTTTGCCCTGTGCCAGTGAGGCATAGCATGTCTTCAGAGGAGATGCATGGCCGTGCATGCATTTGCCTGCTGGCCTGGGCATGGTGCAGCTGGCATGGAGGACCATGATGGCACCTCCTTCTCTCCATGAGGTATGGGGTATGCGGCTGCAAAAGAGGGTATGATCCTTCTCCAGGGCCATTTTAGCCAACCAGTCCATCCCTGGGGAGGATGCCTGAGTTGGTCTTTGTGTCTTTGAAAATCACTAGGATATTAACCAGTATCCATCTACAACTATTGACATGCCTAAACACTATTAAGGGGGCTACATACCTACTCCAGGTCCTTCGATATTGTATGCCACTATTCCATTGTCTCCCTCATCAAGGTCAGTAGCAGTCATGGTGATCACAGAGGTTCCTGCTGGCTCATTTTCATACACACTGGTGCTGAATTGCTTTTTGGCAAACTGAGGCCGGTAGTCATTGATGTCCAGGACCGTAATCAAGACCTGAAATAAAAACAAGGCACTATTGTGGTTATGCGCAGAGTAGACTCTGGGCATTCTGCATTGCATGATTGCGGTGACTTTCCCAACCCCATAGTATAAGACTGTATACAACAACAACACACATCCATGGCTTTTATAGTAATTCTTCTCACTAAGGGCACTAAGGCAAATTCTTACTTTATAAGATTGGTGTGTTAGCTGCTTCTTCATAGTTCTACCCCATCTTGCTCAGGTAATACAGGAATGCAGAAGCCACATGGGAGGGTTAGATGCATATAGGAAAGACCTGAGCCACACTTCACCTTCTTATCTGGCTTCTCATACTAGTGTAATTTTTTGCCCTCATGCAGTCTTGCTCCTGGAATGCATTTCCTGAATTCCAAGTTTACTGGAACAACATGGTGATGAGCATTTATAACGTTCCTCCAAGGCAGGGGTTCCCCACCTTTTCCAGCCTGTGGGCCCCTTTGGAACTCTGGCACAGCCACCAAGTGGCTGCCACAAATAGCTGCTGCAGGAGGTGGAGCCAGCCAGAAACTGGCTGAAGCAGCTTATCTTCAGTCACACAGTGAAGACCCTTGTCCTGTGGTTGGCAACTGCTGCCAAAGCAACATCTTTAAAAATCTGCACAACCAATCAAATTGCCAAAGATCAGTCAAAGGCCCTGCTGGGCAAAAGCCCCACCTGGCCCCATCCATTTTGTAAAAACACTTTGTGGGAACCAGGAAAATTGTTGGTGGGCACCACGTTGGGGACCCCTGCTCTACGGTAAGAACTGGCCTGTAGTTTCAATTTACACTACCTTTCTCCCTTTCCCCATAACATCTGTTCTTCTTCTTGCATTCTAAGACTATTTGTTCCTTTCTTTATTCAGTAGTAGCTTAATTTTTAAAATTCACTTGCCTTTCATATGCCTTGAACTTCTGTACATTTACCACTTTATTAAGGCTTTTGTCTGCTTTGCTTTACTCCCCCCCCCCCCCCGGGACTCTGCAATAACAGCACATTTTTTTGCTTAGAAATCCGGAATGAAAGTAACATATGGAGGACAAAACAGATTACATGAAATTTTGCCTACTGCAAAGAAAATGGCAATTCTGTGTGTGAAAACCTGTGATAAATTGTCTGTGTTACCAGTTACCTGCACAGAGTTCTCTCGGCGGTTACTAGAAATGTCACCTGGATTGTCTCTGGCTACAGCCGTCAATGTATAATGATCTTTTTTTTCTCGGTCCAGGGCCGATAGAATGTAGATATCCCCCTGGAACAAAGACCTTCAGAAAATTATCGAAAGCATTCATAGACACAGCTTATACACTTACAGTTGTTGATCCACATCATAAATCAGTCAGGGAACACACTTTTTTTTGGGGGGGGGGAGGAAATTATTTTGGGGGTAGGAAATGTGTGTGTGTGTAAGTTAAATCAAAACTAGCCTTAGAGATTGCAAGTATGTGTCCCCTGTCTCCCCTGCTGGTCAGTAGCTCTTAAACTAATGTGAGAGCTGCTCCTCTATGGTGTAATCATTTATAATTTATAGTTGCACAATAGCAAATAATTCAAATACAAAACAAAGATAAAACTCATGCAGGCGTGACTAGCCCAAGAGCTACATGTTGGTTAAGCTTATTACCGTGTTCGGGTTGATCCCAAACTTGCCCTCCCCATCTCCCAGACTGTACTGGAGAAGGGCAAAGCGTCCAGAGTCGGCATCAGTGGCTCGGACCCTCAAGATGACAGAGCCCAAAGGGACATCCTCAAAGACAGGTTTCTGAAAGCGGAAGAGGAGACAACTGAAGTCAATATCAGTGGCTGGTACTATTAATCAAAAGACATGTTAGATCTGATTCACACAGTCAGTTAAGGAACCCGTTTATCACAATACGATGATAAAGCCTAATCTGTGACTCACGCAACAGGTAATCCATTGAAATTCACGGCCCCAGGATAGCTACTAGCATAGATTGTTCTAAAAGAGTTAGACAAATTCTTGGTTCATCAGTTGATATTAGATGCAAAAGCTGACCTGAACTTTCAGACAACAAGTCACAGCAATCATCATTATAGCCTGCTTGTGGGTTTCTCTGGGACATCTGTCGTGCCAGAGCCAGAGGGAAATTTCAGAGTAGATGGACAACAATGTTTATATTCTTACAACATATCAAAGTTGCAATTCATGTAGGGTTACCAGATGTCCTCTTTTTACCAAAAGTGTTCCTGTTTTAGAAGTGGTAGAGAAGATTTCGAAGCCAGATGCATGATATGTAAACCAGGTATGTTTGTGTCTGTGGCGAATAAAGGAGGGCTAGATTTGCAAGCCTGTGTGGATTCTGAAAAAACACAAGAGAGCAGTACGAGGAGAAATGTCTTCAGGAAAATTGACAGAATTCTTCGTAAAACCAGGTAGCAAATTAGAAGATGAAGTAGCTGCAGCCGAAAGTGCTTTCCGCTTTCCACACCGTTAAGCACCACAATTGTTACAAAGTGACAGGCCTACTAAAGAGGATATTCCCAGATTTGGAATAAAAAAAATTAATGCAAGAAGTAAGACAGAGGCTGTTACAAATTCTGTCTTGGTGCCCTATTCTGTTGAAAATGTTTTGGAAAGTACTGAAGAAATAAGTTACTGTGAAGTTTCTACTGATGGGAGCAATCACGGTTCTGTAAAGCTGTTTGCAATAATTGTTCAATATTCTGATTGGAAAAGTGGTGGTTTGGAGTTCAAACTAGTTTGACTGCAAAGCCAACTCAATAAGACTGCAGACACAATTTCATCATATCTGAAGGAGACCTCTGAAAGCAAAGGATTACTTCAGAAATGCATAGCATTCACAGGAGACAACTACCACACAAAGTCTGGAGGACTGCGACAGGATTCTGAGGGAAAAACTATGTTTGCAAATTCGAAGAAGCTATTAGATAACAAAGCCTTAATTGCCGAGGGACGTCCAGCGCACATTTTGAATAACTGTGTTCATCAAGCAGCACGCTGGAGGGTCAATGTTGACAGCATCATTTTCAAGATATATCAGCATTTTCACATCTATACAGTTTGAACAGAGCAGTTAAAGGAATACTGTGAATTTGTAGACATTGAGTACTAAAAGCTGCTGCCTCATAGCAAGACAAGGTGTCTGTCATTATTTCCAGGCATCACTAGGCTAGTTCATATGTTCCCAGAAATCAAGGCATTTCTCTCTCACACAGAATAAACCACCAACAGTGATCAAGAAGTTCTTTAAACATCAGTTCGGTGAGGTTTATCTGTGGCACTTACATTCTTTTATGTATATGTTTCATTCACCTACTAAAGAACTGGAAAAAGAAAATAATTCAGTTGTAGAAGTGCTTAAAGTCTTGCTATCTGTTCACGCCATGCTCACTAAATGAAAGAGCAACAACTTTATGTCCCTCAAAGTTAAGAGTCTGCTAAAAGAAAGGCGTAAGGATGGTCTTAATGCAGAGTGTGACATATTCTGAGCTGAACTAAATAGCTTATATGACAACTGCATAGAATATCTGGAAAAAAGGATGGAGCCTATGATGAAAGACTTTTCATGCTTTATGTGGATGTGTCTTAGTGAGTCACCCAAGTGGAAAACAATAGAGTCTTACATCAAATGTATCTTGGACAGGGGTGTGGCCATAGATGATGTGAAATGCCTCGACCAATTCAGCAACCTCAAGAAGTTTGTGAATGAATGCAAAGGTGATGATGAATTCATTAATCTTCAGGCATATCAGGAGTACTCTGAGAGGTCCAAAAACATTTTGTGTCACTCAGAACTTTTAAAGATTGCACAGTTCTTTTTTTGCCATTCTGTCCCATAATGTGAACATAAAACACATTTTCTCTCTGATGGAAAGTCAGTGGAGCAAAGAAAGAAGCAACTTCTCCTTGGAATGACTTTGAGATATATTATTAGTCCAGTACAATTATAGGCACATTACTCGCAAAGAATTCCACACCTATCTCTTAAGCAATAATTGTTGAAAAAGGTGTGATCTACAGAGGACTACACTGGGGCTAGTCAGCTTAAGGAGGAAAAACAAAGTGGACCTAAAAGAGACTGACCACAAGGTATATTTTTATTCGTACTGATACAAGGATTTCATATATAATTTCATTTTATAATTAGTTATGTGTTTAAAATTCAATAATTGTAACCAGATCAATTGTTGCTATCATTAAATGTTGCTATTATTTAGCCTAAACAAATCAATTAAAACTGTTATTTAAAAACAAGAAAGGTTCGAAATATTCCTAGTTAGTAGCAATTATCACAGCACATAGTAGGGTTATTTAAAATGAGATTTGTCATAGTGGTCAGTTGTGTGACGTAGTCAGTTGGGAAATATGCAGTGTCAAGAGTACTAAACAGTGGAGGATCTAATTTGCTCCAGCACAGCTCCGTATCTTTATTGACCTTCCCACACATCAGAATTTTTACAGTCTTAATAGGTGGGAAGAGGCAGAGACAAGGTGGATTGTACTTTAGATAGTCCTATATTTAATATAATGTCAGTAAGAATATAAACAGACTAAAGAACTCTTAACACATCTACTACTATACCAGAACAATAAAATAACAAAATCAGTTGTCCTCTACTTTATTTCTTACAGAGACCATCTTCTCTCCCTCCCTCCTTCTCTCTCCCTCTCTGTCATTTTCTAACGGACATTTCTCCCCTTCCCTGCTTCTGGCTCCGCCTTCTTAAATCCAAAACCCTGAAACCAGGGCTTATTACACATACAGCCTGTTCCAATTCACCTGGTAGGAGGGCTGACTGAAGATGGGGTTATTATCATTGACATCTACAATTTCTAGATACACTGGAATCTCAGCTGATCTCCGTGGCGACCCATTGTCTGAAGCCCGAACAGTGAAGTTCAACCACTGTACTTCTTCATAGTCCACCGTCCTGTTAGAAACTACCTTTCCTGGAAGACAACAGGAAGATGTTAGGACTGTCATCCTGTCTGATCCTTCTACTGCCCTCCTCCTTTTTAATGTATATAAAGGGACATTCTATATATTTTTAGAGGATAGGTTCTACATGGATAGCAACTGGAAATGGAAAGGAGAAAATTTCAAAATGCACATCCAGGAACATTAGGTTTACCAGCTGTGGGTTGGGAAGATCGTGGATATTTGGTAGTACAGCTTTGGGAGGGTGAGGTTTGGGGAGTGTTGGATCCCCAAGCATCGAGAATAAATCCACGTTTTCAAGAAAAGCAAAATTTATTTCAAAGCGTTGAAGACATATCTGGAGGTCAGTTGTAATTCCAGGGGATTGCCAGACCTCACCTAAGAAACACACATTCGTGGTCATTACAAGAGGGACTCATAAGAGATGTTGATTATCTAACTCTAAGTATAGAATCTGACAAGTGGTGAGTGACCCACAATACTCTTGTGTGTGGGGGATTCCTTCCATCATCACAGCTAATTCTCCAGTGGGGGGTGAGAAGACTCATGGGAGGGGATGAACCCAGTGTCCTCCTCTGCCACAGCTGGGCTCTGTGTGGCTGCCAGTGTCCTCTGCCATCGCAGCTCAGCTGAGCTCAGCACAGCTGCTGGCATCCTCCTCTGCCACAGCCAGGCCCGGTGCAGCTGCCAGCATCCTTTAATGCTGAGGCCAGGCAGAGCCAGAGTGGCTTCCTTCTGAGGGGAGGGGGAAATCCCATTAAGAACATAAGAGATGCCAATCTTGGATCAGGCCAAAGGCCCATCCAGTCCAACACTCTGTGTCAGACAGTGGCCAGAAATACCAGGTGCCATCAGGAGGTCCACCAGTGGGGCCAGGACAAAGCCGTCCATGCTTGTAGCACCCACCACTTCCTGTGGCAGTGAATTCCATGTGTTAATCACTCTTTGGGTGAAGAAGTACTTCCTTTTATCCGTTCTAACCCGACCGCTCAGCAATTTCATGGAGTGCCCACGGGTTCTTGTATTGTGAGAAAGGGAGAAAAGTACCTCTTTCTCTACCTGCTCTTTCCCATGCATAATCTTATAAACCTCGATCATGTCACCCCTCAGTCGTCTTTTCTCCAAGCTAAAGAGCCCTAAGCGCTTTAACCTTTCCTCATAGGGAAAGTGTTCCAACCCTTTTATCATTCGAGTTGCCCTTTTCTGCACTTTTTCCAAAGCTATAATATCCTTTTTAAGGTGTGGTGCCCAGAACTGCACACAGTATTCCAAATGAGGTCTCACCATTGATTTATATAGGGGCATTATTATATTGGCTGATCTGTTTTCAATACCCTTCCTAATAATCCCCAGCATAGCATTGGCCTTCTTTATTGCAGTCACACACTGTCTCGACATTTTCAGTGAGTTATCCACTACAACTCCAAGATCTCTCTCTTGCTCAGTCTCTGCCAGTTCAGACCCCATCAATGTGTATTTATATTTAGGATTTTTGGCTCCAATGTGCATCACCTTGCACTTGGCCACATTGAACCCCATTTGCCATGTTGACGCCCACTTGCCCATCTTTGACAGATCCCTTTGGAGTGCCTCACAATCCTCACTGGTTTTCACCACCCTGAACAACTTTGTATCATCCGCAAATTTAGCCACTTCACTGCTTACTCCCAACTCCAAATCATTAATGAACAAGTTAAAAAGCAGTGGACCAAGTACTGATCCCTGTGGTACCCCACTGCTTACCCCCCTCCACTGGGAGAACTGCCCATTTATACTCACTCTCTGTTTTCTATTAATTAGCCAGTTTTTGATCCATAAAAGGACTTGTCCTTTTATCCCATGATTTTTGAGCTTACTTATGAGCCTTTGATGAGGAACTTTATCAAAAGCTTTCTGGAAGTCAAGGTAAATAATATCTATTGGATCCCCCTTGTCCACATGTTTGTTCACCCCCTCAAAGAACACTAATAGGTTAGTGAGACAAGATCTTCCCTTACAGAACCCATGTTGAGTCTGCCTCAATAGGTTTTGTTCATCTATGTGCCTACTAATTCTTTCCTTAATAATGGTTTCCACCAATTTACCCGGTATCGACGTCAGACTGACTGGCCTGTAATTTCCCGGATCTCCTCTGGAACCCTTTTTAAAGATGGGAGTGACATTAGCTACCTTCCAGTCCTCAGGAATGGAGGCAGATTTTAAGGAAAGATTACATATTTTTGTCAGGAGATCCACAAGTTCACATTTGAGTTCTGTCAGAACTCTCGGATGTATGGCATCTGGGCTTGGTGATTTATCAGTTTTTAAGTTGTCTATAAGTTTTAGGACCTCCTCTCTCGTCGCCTCAATCTGACTCAGGTCTTTCAACACCCCTCCTGAAATCAGCGGTTCTGGAGTGGGCAAGCACTTCTCATCTTCCACAGTGAAGACAGAGGCCATTCCCCCATCACTGTCTGGTGCAACTCCTTTGGAGCCCAGCCACAGTGGTGGTGGTGTCTGGGAGATGCTCTGAGCCTGAACTGGTTCCCAGGCTCTTCCACTGCTGTGGATGTGCCAGGAGCGGCTCTCAGACTCTGCCACCACCACAGCCAGGCCTAGAGCAGTTCCCAGGCTCTACCACTGGTACAGTTGGCCCTGTCAGCAGCTCCTGGGCTCTGCTGCCACCATGGCTGGTCCCACTGGCAGCTCCAAGGATCTGTTGCTGTCACTGCGGCAGTAACCACTGGACGCCTCTCCAGCAGCTCAACAGTAAGTGCATTGCCCTTCTATTTTTTTTTTGGGGGGGGGTTAAACCCCAAATGTATTTTTTTAATTTGTCAGATTCTTCTGCATACCTAGGCGGTCACCCAAGTTTCCCGAAAAACCTGTTTGGATAAGTGTGCCCACTATCTGTGGATTTACACATCTGCAGATAGGGGGCACATTTGGGAAATAGATAAATAAATGTGAGTGAATGCTAGTGCCATCAAAATCGTAGTTGGTAATCATGAACTAATCCTGACCCCAAGACTGTTGAATATACATTGTAATATTCTTGGGTAAGTAACTTATCTTTTTTGCTTATATTACTCTGTAACTGATAGCATCCTGTATATATAAAAGCCCTAGCATATTGGTACTTTCCAGCTCTCCCATTGGCTGTGCTGTGCATTCCATCAGCAGTTGGCACATCGACCACCACTCAAGAGTACTCGTGTGCCATTGGCTGGGTGCTGGTTCTGATCCTCTCTCCCACTGCCGGCTTGGACACTCTTCCCTGCCTGAATAAACTGCCAAAATGGCTGTCTCTCCTGACAGAGATGCTTCTACAGTTGCTTTGCATCTCTGTGATTGGCTGGCTACTGAGGTGAGCCACCGGCCGTCAACCTATTCTCTTCTCCTCCTGCTGTGGAGCTCACTTCCCCTTCAGTGGCTGTTGCTAGGCAACCAAGCTTGGTTCTGTCAGTAAAAAGGCAGGAGCAGGAGGTCCTTTCCAGGCCTACTTTAGCTTTTGTGAGGAACTAATTGGGGCCAGTCTTGATTAGGGTTGCCAGCCCAAGGTTGGGAAATTCCTGGAGAGTTGAGGGGTGGAGCGTGGAGAGGGTGGGGTTTGAGGAGGGGGTGGGACCTCAGATAGGTACAATGCCATAGACTCCACCCTCCTAACCAGCCATTTCCTCCTGGGAAACCATTGTTGCCAATCTCCAGGTGAGGGCTGGAAATAACTCAGAATTATAACTGCTCTTCAGATGGCAGAGATCAGTTCCCCTGGAGAAAACTGCTGCTTTGCAGGGTGGACTCTGTGTAATTATACCTTGTTGAGGTCACCACAGCAAACTGATGTTGAGTGCCCAAGGCACCCACCCAGAGCCTCTTTGTAGAGCTCATTGTATTTATTTCCACAACAGGCTTTCTTCCTTGTAAAGAAATAAAGTTTTGTACCATTGGAAATTTCTACCTTCTGGAGAATAGTCTCCCTTCATTCTTGTGGAGAAATCTCTTCAGAATTCAGTAAAAAAGAAAATAGTCATATTGTCCCACCAACCTGCTGAGATGTCTTCAAGCTGGACATATCCCTCAGGAGAAAGGTTGAGTAATTCATAGGTGATCTGTCCATTAGCACCCTTGTCTGGATCTACAGCTGACACAGATATCAAGGTGGTCCCTGGAGTGGCCCCTTCCAGGATCCTCTCTGTGAAAAATGTTGTCCCAAAAGGGCGGAACCGAGGAGCATTATCATTGACATCTAATACATTTACTGTCAGCTTTGCTGCAAAAGACAGAAGGTGAAGGAAAGAAATGGGAAGCAAGGAATTAAGTATCCCTGAATATTATACAGTCTGACAGTATTCTTTTTTTATATCTTAACACTACAGTTCAAACTAGGAGTGTGCACTGGGGTCTACCCAAACAGAATATATACCTCCAAAACACCTTATCAGTATTTTTGGGGTATATTTTGGCTTCCCAAATGTATCTGGGATTTCACAAGGAAACTGAAAAAAAATTCCCCCCCAAACCCCAGATATATTTAAGAGTTACTGATAGATCTGAAAACATAGGAGAGGCATGAGCAGATTGCTCACACCTCTCAGCTGTTTGTCGGGCTTCTGCTGCAGTCCCTTTAAACATTAAAAGGGCTGCAGAAGACAGCCTGAGAATCAGGATTGGCTGTGCTGGAGGGAGCAGACTGTTCCCACCAGCTTGGCTTAGGGCTGGCTTCTTGTGCAGCCCAGTTTAAACCGGGCTGCAGGAGAAGGCATCCCAGCCGGGATATGTGCGCCTCAGGGAACAATCTCCCTAAGGCATGAAGATCCTGGGTCTGGCCCCTTCTGTGGCACAGTTTAAACCACAGCGCAGGAGAAGCCCTCCGGGAGCAATCTTCCCAAGGCACACAGATCCTGGGTCTGGGTCCTTCTGCAGTGCAGTTTAAAACATGCTGCAGGAGAAGCTGTCCCAGCCAGGATCTGTGTTCCTTGGAGAGCGATCTCCCTATGACATGCAAATCCTGGGTCTGACTCCTTCTGCAGCTCAGTTTAAACTGTCCTGCGGGAGAAGCCATCCAAGCCAGGATCTGCATGCCTCAGAGAGTGATCTCCCTGAGGTATACAGATCCTGGAGCTGGTTTATCCTGAGACCTAGTTTAAACTAGGCTGCAGGAGAAGCCAAGCCAGACCCAGGATCGGGCTGCCTTTAAAAAAATATCTGGTATTTTTCTTCTTGGGTCTATCAGACCTGAAAAAATTCAGGATTTCCAAAAAAGCCTGGATACGAATACCAAATACCAACTTTTTAAAAAATTGCACACCCTTAGTTCAAACCAGTTTGCCTAATCTGTAGTAGGAATTACCTTACCATTTGGCACACTAACTGAGCGATCAACCACATCACTGGAATTGTCAAAGACAGAAATTGTGACCTCATATGTGGCCACCAGCTCCCTATTTAGAGTCGACTTAACTTTCACAGCACCTGAAAAGTAGGAATAAAAAGGGGGAATTGTCAGTTAAACCATGTTGTTGAACTACACAAAATTCTGCCCTTTTATACTTACACTGAATATAGAGCTTTCCCTAAATTACAATTCAGTATTAGGCAGTGACTCCAGTGTAAACCCAATGAAATCAATGGGTTTAGACTGAAGAAGCATAGGGACCACACTGTTAGCTAGCAATCCTGTCTACAAAACAACAGCAACAACAAAACGTTAACCTAGATTGCTTTCAGTCCCATTCCATTGCTTAACACTATGCTTTTTAATTCTCCCTTATAAACTGCATACTTTTCTATTATGAACAGTATTTGTATTTTCTGAAGACAGCTGTATACAGAAACAGACAGCATTTTTATAGGAAGGGTAACTGGAATATGCTTTTGCCTACTCAGCCTTGAAGCTCACTGGATGACTTTGGGCATGTCACTACCTCTTGGTCTAACCCCGTTCACCAGGCTTTGCTTAGAATAAACTGAGGTTGCATCATGTATGTCAAACTGGAGCTCCTTGGGGAAAAGTGGGATAGATATGTGAATTGCAAGCAGATAACCAGAAATAATTTTTTTAGGATCATACTACCAGCAATAATTTGTTTGCAACTTTGGATTACATTTGATTCAGGTCCTTTGTTTTCCTTCCCCTATACACAAAAACACAGGTCATGTACTCTAAATATGTTTGCCCCTCCCACTCCCTACCAGCTAGGGGCTTCTGGGAGGCTGTCAGCATTCAGTCTGTGAAGGCTAGAACACAATGCGTGGCAGGGATGTGTTTCAACTGCAGTCTGCCAGCAAGACACAAACCAGCACTAAAACGGGGGATGAAAATGAAGATGGAGAAGGTGCTGACTGAAATGGAAGGCAAACACTGAATATACTGATAGAAATATAGATATCAAACCTGCAGGTCTGAGAGCCATAAGAGAAACAAAAGGAACAGTTAGTTGAAGCAAGTACCAGTCAAACAGTATACAGAGAAACAGAAAGGAAAAGATAGAAGAAAAAGAAACAGGAGATAGGGAAAAGAGCAAGATGTGTAAAGAAAAGAGAAATAGTGAACGATAGAAAAAGTGAAAAACCATCTTCATCACTGCCAGTTGCACCAGCATCTCTCTTAAGGGAAATGGGACCTTTAACAGCAAAGAGCTGACCTTTCCAGCTCTTCAACTGTCTAATTTGATAGAACAATAAACATAAATGCTTTCTGGGCCAATGATATTTATTTTCAACAGCTGAAATAGCATTGCTGAAACAGCATACCCATAGCTGAAATAGTACACTTATTTTTCTCTCTATTTCTATGAGCATTAATCTTCCTTAATAACTGTGTATGTTATTAGCATCTACAAACTTAAATTAAGAATTGTTCAGAATCCACCACCACCCCAACTCCGGTACCTGTTTTAAAATCCACTGCAAAAGCAGCCTGCTGGTCTGGCACAAGAGCATCAGCGTCATCTTTGGCCATGATTTCAATGAGGTAGTATTCCAACCGGGGATTGAGGTCTCTGTCTATTGCTGTTACCTCAGCAACAATTGTGCCTAGGGCAGCAGACTCAGGCACGCTGACCGTCTGGATGGGGTTGATGAACTCTGGCTGAGAATCATTGATGTCATCAATGAGGATACTCACAGTGGCTGTGCCAGAGAGGGGGGGTGTACCCCGATCCACGGCAACCACTGTCAACCGGTAGTTGTCCTTTTCTTCTCGGTCTATAGTGGTGTTGGCCACACTGATCACCCCGGTGTCGCTGTCGATCAAGAACTTGTCTTGAGCTCCACTCTCAATCCGGTAGCTCAGCTGTTGGTTGAGGCCATTATCTTTGTCAGTTGCTGTTACCTGAAGGACAGAAAAACCTAGGGGGAAACCCAGACTGTGACATTAGAGAGCTTTTCTGTTATTTGGGTCTTTAGAACAAAAGAGGTGACATCTTGCAAGATTCCTTAGAGGGACATGTCCAGCATCCAATTCCTGGGAGTAAGTACTAGTGGCTGCTATGAAGGAAGATATATACAACATGATAGCAACAGCAATAAATGTCTCCTTTCAGTAATTTGTAAAGAATTCCAGAATTTCAGCTTTTTCACACAGGGCCAAAGTAACTAAATTCATGCCATAAGACTGTGCAAGGTCATTCATATATGGGGAGACATGCTGATAAACTGCATACTCTCTGGACTTGAATAAAGGCCCTGTATAAAATGTGTAATCTTGGATTAAAAGAAAAACTATGATGACTTTTACAAACATGAACTGGCAAAAACTAAGTTGGTGACTGAAAATAAACCACACATAAAATCAAATTGCTGTTCTTCCTTATTATCTTACTAAAAAAACATTAAAATGAAGAGAAACTAACAATGCCTGCTAGAAAAATCTGCAGGCAATCTGCACATGCACACACAAACACTTTTGAATTCCACTGATGGCATTGCTATTTTATGGCCAGTGAAAAACCCACAAAGATTCACCATCTAGCCTTCTGGGAAAATAACCCTGGTGTCAGATTATTGACAAAAAAAGAAATGTTCAGCTCAGCGTCACTAGAAAAAACAAATTAGCAAACTCACTTGCTCAGCACTTTGTTACTTTTGGGTTTTCATTCTTCTTTTAAAATTTGCCATGTGAATGTGTGTGCTGTCTAGTCTATGGTTGTCAACTCTGGACTGGAAATTCCTGGAGATTTGGGGGGTGGAGCCTGGGGAAGGGAGGGTTTGGGAAGGAGAAAGACCTCTGTGGGGTGCAGTGCCATAGAGCCCACTTTCCAAAGCAGCCGTTTTCTCCAGAGGAGTTGATCTCTGCCATCTGGAGATCAGTTGGAATTATGACAGATCTCCAGGCCCCACCTGGAGATTATGCAAAAACTGAGGATCACAGAGTTAGGAAGATATGCAAAAGTATATAACACTGTGTATAATAGATGTATGTTTAAGGTAGATCAACTTTGTGCTTTTAATTTTTTTTTTAATTTTAGTGTCAAACATTATCAAAAACAGGTTTCACCCAAACAATACATCAAAGTGCAGGTTTACATTCTGTTCAAATATTCAGACAGCACTTTGTCAGTTTCACAATCACTAGTCCTACAGGACTCTAGTAATTTACCCATTTCAAATACAATCTTTTTCAAGGACTGTGATGTATATAAAGGACATAAGGCACAATAATTTCTCTTTGTGAGCACAAAACTCTTAATATACCAACATATTTTCTAGGGTCCCATCGGAACCCTTGCAGCAAACATAATAACCTATCTAGGATAGCATATCTCTCAAGTCCTATCAGGTAGCGGCTACCTTACATACCTCTATTATACACAGTGTTATATACTTTTGCATACCCACCTGGAGATTGGCAACCAACACACAGAGCCGACTTATGGCAGCCCTGTAGGGTTGTCAAAGCAAGAGACAGAGGTGGTTTGTCACTGCCTGCCTATGCATAGCAACCCCAGACTTCCTTGGTGGTCTCCCATCCAAGCAGTAACCAGAGAAGACCCTGCGTAGCTTTCAAGCTCTGATGAAATCAGGCTAGCCGGAGCCTTCCAGGCCAGGGCATAAAATCTACAATACCCATTCACATCTCAGATTCAAAAGCCTTCTGTGCTTTGTTGTTATTCTGACCTGGAGAGATGTTTTCCAGCACTCGAACAGTCAAGGCTGATGGGTGAAAGACTGGCCTGTTGTCATTATCATCCAGGATAGTCAATGTGAGCCTAGCTGTGCTGTTCAGCTTGCCAACATCCACTGCAAGCAGTAGACACTCCAGAACTGGATTCAGGAAGGCTTCTCTGTCTATTAACCGGCCTGGCTTCACCAGAACGACACCTGGAGGGGATTTAGAAGAATTAATTAGAAAGGATAAAAACAAACTATAAAAAATATACTCCAAAGCTTCTCAAACTCTACTAAATATGCTACAGAGTATAAACATGGTACCAAAACTGGAAACTACAGCACACTGTACCCTTCAAAATATAGATTGTCACTTGCAAGTTGCAACAAATACAAAGTGGCCTGGAGACTTCATTAGTTGGAAAATATATTCATGTCACCTATGTTCTATATTCTTGGTTTGTCAAGCCCATGATCCATATCACACACATCACAAAACATATGTGAAGATTACCAGAAAAATGGTATGAGGTGTGATTTCAGAAAATTTAGGTTGTCTATAACTCAGACAACTTTTAAATAGAATTTGGTCACATTATGAAAAGACAAGGGTCACTGGGAAAGACAATAATGCTTAGAAAAGCTGAAGGTAGCAGGAAAAGAGGAAAACCCAGCATGACTCAATCAAGGAAGCCACCAGGGCCCTCCATTTCCAAGACCTGAGCAAGGCTGTTAATGACAGGACAATTTGGAGGTCATTAATTCACAGGGTCGATGCAAGTTGCAGTGACTTAATGGCACTTAACATGCACACACATATTGTGCTGGGCTGAAAAATAAAAGCAGGCAATGCTGTAAACAGTATGGTGAGTCCTCCAACTAACCTAATGTGTGGCTAAGACAAGTCCAGCCCCATTGGTGAGTAGCCTTTTCTTGAATTGCCCTACTATGAGTTAAACAGATGAATACAAGGACCACATGATGTATCTGTTGCTAGATGTTTCATAGTGCAAGGTGGAATATGGAATGAGCACAATTGCACCTAAAATACACCTCATACGCACAAGGCTAGTATGTTTTAGTTAGCCTTCATATTACTATGCTGGCTTTATATGGGCAGGGAGCAGTCAGTCACCCCCACCTGCAGAATGAAATGGTTCAGCCTAGCTACAAGTGCGCTGCTTGGTGATTCTGTTCCTCTGCTTTTGCTCTACTGGTGTTATACAGTCTGGTAGTCTTACTGCAAGCACAACATTTGCGTATTTCAGAATCACCTTGAGTGCTTGTGTAAAGAAGGAAGGTAGGACAAAATTTTTAAAAACAAAGAAAGGTCAAAAGAATCTACACAGAATACTAATGTATTAATATAATGTTTAGTAGAGACCAATGGATTGGAGGTCTGAAGAGAGGCAAGAGTTAACAGTGGTACTACTACTACCTTCACCCATACAACATGATTGGCTTGTGTATAAACTAGGCCTATTCTACTACAGATAACAACCCAACTAATTGTGTTATCTGTTAAAG
This sequence comes from Gekko japonicus, assembly GCF_001447785.1. Taxonomy (NCBI): domain Eukaryota; kingdom Metazoa; phylum Chordata; class Lepidosauria; order Squamata; family Gekkonidae; genus Gekko; species Gekko japonicus. Next base: position 512,938 of record NW_015173674.1, read on the forward strand.
TTATATAGGGCTACTGTTTGAGGTTCCTCCAAATCAGATTTTCTGGCTGTATCAGAAAACTGCCCTCTTCACTAATCAGCCAGCAGAAAGGTGTTTGCCTTGCCCCATGACAGGGGCAGGTAATGGCAAGCCTGTCCAGCAGGGCACTCAGTCAGAGGGGCACAGACCCAGAGGGCATATAACCCCTGGGAACACTCCACATGGTCCTCTTTGCAGGTGATACCAAATCATCCAGGATGGTGAAAACCAAGGTAGATTGTGAAGAGTTACAGGGGGATCTCTCTAAACTGGGTGAATGGGCAACTACATGGCAAATGAAGTTCAATGTGGGTAAGTGTAAGGTGATGCGTATCTGGAAAAAATCCTTATTTTAAATATATGCTGAGACTGAAAGAAAGTTGATTCAATGTGCAGCAGAGGTGAAAAAGGCAAACTCTATGCTAGGAATTATTAGGAAAGGGATTGAAAATAAAATGGCCAATATTGTAATACCCTTGTATAGAGCTTTGGTGAGGCCTCATTTGGAATACTGAATGCCGTTCTGGTTGCCATATTCCAAAAAGGATATTGTAGAGCTAGAAAAAGTATCAAAGAGGGCAACCGAGATGATTAAGGTATTGGAACACCTTTCTTATGGGACTTTTCAGTCTAGAAAAAAGATGGCTAAGGAAAAACATGCTAGAGATTTATTGAATTGGATTGAAGGACGTTTTCCCGCCATCTCCCACAATACTAGAACACAGGCACCCAATGAAATTGTTGGTAAATAAGGCTCAGGACAAACAAACAAAAATTAAACTAGGGGATTCACTGCCAGTGGAGGTGGTAATGGCCACGAGCATACATAGCTTTAAAGGAGGGGGGTCAGACAGATTAATACAGCAGAGGTCCATCAAAGACTACTAGCCATGATGACTAAAGTCAGCCTCCATCTGCAGAGGCAGCAAAACTCTGGGAGGCCACAGCAGGGGAAGGCTCTATGCCCTGTTTGCTTGGCCTACCAGGGCAACTGGCTGGTCACTGTGGGGTCTAGACGGACTGCCCTGACCTGGATAGCCCAGGCTAGACTGATGTTGTAAGATCTGGCTAATATTCGAGTGGGAGACCTCCAAAGAATAACAGGGGCATGCTGCGAAGGCAGGGAATGGCAAACCACCTCTAAACATCTCCTGCCTTGAAAACCTCATGGGGTCACCATAAGTCAGCTCTGACTTGATGGCATTTTCCACCTCTACCACCACCACCACTAGATGGACCACTGGTCTTATCCAGAAGAACGCTTCTTATTTTCTTAGGTTCTTTACCGATAGAAAAGTTCCTACATCCAGCAACAAACAAGAGCTATGGCCTTTCAAACCATTCAGTTCTTTGCTGCTACTGCTTTTCACCTGAAGTTGTCCATTGATCAACTGAGTTTTCCCAGCCATCAGATTTGTCTGTATTTCTTGCCTCTTCTCCAGCTTTAAATTCTTCTTCTTCTTCTTCAACATACTTTTTCTTTCAGTTCTTCTCCAACTGTAGTAGAATTCCAAGTTCTAAACTGCCTTACCCACCCAACCAAAGTTCCTTTCTTTGACTTCCACCCTGCTTTCCCATTGGTCAGGGTGAAGATTCCTTTGGCTATCGGTTAGAAGACTGTCTTACCTGTTCTGTTGTTGATGATGAAAAGGTCTTTTGCCATCCCAAGCAGCTGGTATGTCACTACTGCATTGATACCCTGGTCACGGTCCAAAGCTAGAATTGGTCCATTAAGCACTGTGATGTGAGTTCCTGAATCGAACACAGAGATCTCAATAACAAGAACAACATTAATAGACTCCTCCATCTTCCCCTCCCTTCACCACCCAAATGATCAAAAGTGAAAAATGGATGAATGAAACAGGGTGAGGCCCTATGAGACAGCAGAGGAGCGTGTGGTGCAACCTTGGCAGACTGAATCAAGAAGCCCCCTGGGGAGAAGCCTTAAAGCCCTGCTAAGAGAAAACAAACAAATCCATCAGCATGTTTAAGTGAAAGGACATTCAGTGGCAGGTTTGCCTCCTTAGTTGACTCCTAAATTCACACTAATCTGCATACCAGTGTGAGAGGTAAAGACGCACTGGGACTCACCAAAGTATAAACGTTTTAGAAACAAACAGAGTGCCAAACAGTATCCAAATAAAGAACTTGTGTGACTTTGAATTGAAGGGAGGTGTGTATTTATGTGCAATTTCTTAAATTTGAAGGGTGAAATACGAATATGTGTTTTAATCTATACTGATATAGCTGGTATCAGCAAGTGAGAGCACATCACACTACTATACTCTCATTCCCTTACTACAAACATCTTTCAAGGGAGGGAGGTAGGAGGGGTCACACCCTACATTCATGAAGTTTATAAACTAAGTTCCTAAAAGTCCCAACCAGCTGGTGGAATAACTGTAAAACTAATGAAGTTAAATAGTCTGCAATTTTAAGAGAGAAGAAAAGAACTGTGGTCATTTAAGTAATCACAGCAACTCAGTTTTCTGTATCAAACAATACTGCACAAAAGACCTTTAATTAATTTTTAAAACAAAGAAGAACACTGCTGCTAAAAATCCAAGGTGTTTTAAGCAAGCTCTCTTTTTCCCAAGGGTTATACCGTACTGCATTAAATTCCCCCATATAGCATCTTCACAAACTTCTCACCAGCTTTACTGAATAGTTTTTGTATATTGTTGGACACAGCTGCTCTTCATTTTCTGACACTGGTGTACTACAACTTGCTTAAACCTAACATCTGGCATTTAAGTAGTCTGTATCTGCTGTTTTTCCAGGGAAGAATAGGTTTAATTCATTTGAGGTCATGCTGTTCATTTAAGGTAAGAGCAGAGGAATTTGTTTTGTCACTTCCACTTTGCCAGGGCTTCTGGGAAGCATTCCTGTTTCTGAGAAGCTGGTGAGGAAAACAGTAAAATGGAAAGTTTTCACCACTTGTGTGGGAGAATCGACCATGACTTTCAGAAAACAACCTGAGAAAGCACTTCTTGTGCTTTTAACACTACTCGTGCCATGAGGAAAAATTGATCCTTCCAGTAATAGTTTGTGAGGTACTAGGCAAAGAGACATTCTGCAAGTCTGGAGATACTGATATATGTTGGAGGAAACACCCACCTGGGGGGGAGTTCTCGAGCACCTCAGCCTGGTAAGAACTCTGAGTGAAGAGTGGGTGGTTATCGTTTTCATCTGCTACTGAAATCACTAGCAGGTCAAAATCCTAAATTGAAAGGAAAAGAGAGAATGACAAAAAAGAATCCATAGTTGCCTGCTGAAGCAATAATGCTGGTCCCTAGACTGACAATGTCTTACGTATTTCTTTGCCTAGTTGTGTACAGGCTGCCGAAACAAAAATGGCTTGGGGAAGGTAACATTTGGAAAACAAATGTATGAAGTCTCATCTAAGTAAACTTTCATGGACATGTAGGCCAATAGAACCTGAAGCCTCAAAGACTTTGCAGTGCTTCTCAGGGGCATTCAGGCTTGGATTTTGGTGATCCCCCCCCTGGGGGGGAGGTGGCAGCACCAGAAGTGCTTCTCTTTGTGCCCTTGCGGTTTGAACCTGATGTAAGGGAATGGGGTGATTCAATGGGCTCTATCGGTAGATCTGAGATATCACAGTACGTTAAGTTGTGTAAAACTTTATCAGTTAAAACTTCTAAAAGAGAACAGAAAGCCATCAGAGCAGTAGAACAATCTCTTCTGCAGATGATTTGGGAGGCGATAACTATATCCATGGCATTAAAACAAGTTCGGTATTCTGTGTCACTCAGTTACAATGAAATGTTTCTGGGATATTACTTATCACAAGTAACATTTCATAAAATACCCCTTTTATTTTGGTTTTAAGTGATAATGCATTATAAAACAGCATTTGCTCAGCTATCTGATATATCAGTACATGAGATCAAACCTTTAAAAATCAAGTGTGTGTTCTTACCTGGATTGCCCAGGCAAGCCCAATCTTCTCAGATCTCAGAAGCTAAGCAGGGCCCAGCCTGGCAAGTACTTGGATGGGAGACCTCCAAGGAATACCAGGGGAGGGAGGCAGACGCAGAGGCAGGGGCTGAGTTCAGACTGGCAGTTTGAAGCAGGAGGGAGTCGTTGCAAAAAAGAGCCGGAACAGTAAAACAAACTGTTCCGGGTTTTCCCGGTCACACTGTGTGGACTGATGTGGGAGCATACCGGGAGGAGGCGCGAGGGAGTGTTCACACTGTTGGCCTGGAGGCGTGGCTATAAGCAGCGTTTTCCTTGTGGCAGACGCCTATGCGGATGGGTGCCTACGTGTGTAGGCGCCTAGGCACAGCAGCAAATAGGGCAGGATCCGGCCGCTGTGGGCACATCCGGCCACATCATTACCCCCTCTTCAGGGCAATCACCTGCACCTTCCTGGTGCCAGAGTGAGGCTAGGAGATCAGTCAGTGTAAACAGCCGGCGCACATTATTAACGCAGGCTGTTCCCGGCTTTTAGTGGTTAGCGTTCACACTTCCGGGAAGCAGAATGAAGCGGGATAAACGGGCTCTCCAGGGCTTGCTACCACTTTCACCATGTATCTTTTAAACCCAGCAGGCAAGCACTACAAGACGGGTTGAGTATAGGTGGGGAACGCCGGACAGATGTGCCTGTGTGAATGGCCCCTTCAATTTGCTTGTGAAACGTTCCTCACACGTGCCTATATCGGGGCAAACTGCCAGTCTGAACTTGGCCAGGCTGTATCAAGCCACTTCTCTGAATGTCCTCCATGCCCCAGTAGGGTTCACCAGAAGTTGCCATGACTTCCAGGCACACACGCATACACACACTTTTTTTTTAACCCAAGTGTGTGAAGTAACATCATGGTATCGAAGGAAGGCTGCAAGAAACTGATGACTATATCAGTGCCACAGAAAACCTGAATGAAGGGCTATTTCGAGTTTTCTAAAGTTGGCCTTGAAACTTTTGGTCTGGATTCACTGAGAAGAGAAACTAAGTTTGGGTTTAGTTTCAGCGGGTAGCTGTGTTAGTCTGCAGTAAAAGAGTTAGATATGAGTCCAGTATCACTTTAGAGACTAACAAAATTTTCAGGGTATGAGTTTTTGAGAGTCAAAACTCCCTTCATCAGATACAACTCTGGGTTTGAGTTGTATGTCTTTGAACCTCATAATTCCGGGGGGCGGGGTCTACGACACAACAATGGCAGACACCTTTCCCAGCTCTCTGGGGAGGCATACCGCACAGCAGTGAGGGGGAGAGGTGCTGCTGGTTCGGCACCCCCACGGGAGTTCAGGGAGAACTCCCAAGCCATAGGGCTTTTGAGAGTGAGCCTCTTTTCCTGATAACGGCAGGGAGATAGAGGCTCCCCTCCGCCCTAACAGTCCCTCTTGCTGACTGCATCCTCTTAGCGAGGCCACAAGCTGTGTTGACCTGATCAAGCGCAGGAGATCTAGCGGAGGAGCGATTAAGAGCGTGGTCAAAATAAAGACCAACAATGAACTGTGAGTTAAGGAGCAAACTGTGAGTGAAAATGAGCTATTTGTCTTCAGAAGAGAAAATCCCCTCCCCCTCAAAGGAAAAACTTTCTGAGCGATAACGTGCTGAGAGAGGGACGCCTCTCAATGCATTTACATAAACAAGGAGGGGAAGAGAGAGAGAG
>NW_015173674.1:518844-548930 GCF_001447785.1 Gekko japonicus
CTGATCCTGGAGCAACTTGCTGGTATTAACCAGCAGCTTGCCAAGATGAATCAACAATTTGTTTTTCGGCAGCTCCAGGAGGTGATCGGAGAAAAAAATGGAATTGAGGGCTCTCAAAGCGAATGAGATGGACACTAAATTAAACAGCGATCTCAATGAGAAAAGAAGAAAAAGCAAAAGAGAAACAGGAAAAATTTACAAGGATTTAACTTCTTCCCTGCGAGTGTTCTTAGAAAGTGTCATCTTAAAGTCTGCTGAGAAAAAAGAGCTGGAGGTGCCCTTCATAATCAAGAAACCTTTGAGAAGCCACTGGACCCTGAGACCAGAGCGGAAGAGGCTTAAGACTAGCAGTTCTATTCCTTTGGATGGAAGAAGATTGGGCTGCAGTGAACGTCTAAGAAGCTATCAAGAATTTAGAGAGTTTTAGTATAGATGTAAAGGCAGAAGGACTTTGCAAATTGCTTTTATGAAGTGAGCTGGAGGAGATGCTTGGGAAATCTTCTCATAACAAGTAACAATCTAACATATAAGCTTAGAAAGACAGGACCTCACAAAGTATATTGTTTATTAACAGCCTTTTCTTTTACTAACAGCAGTTTAACAGGGAATGATATCCTAACCTTGGGTTTTTAGTTTAGTGTGGGTTATCTTTTCTTTCTCCCTAATTGTAGTCCCCCTATCCCTATTTTTTCTTGGTAGTTTATGTAGTATTATAAAAAAATAAAAAATCTCCTCCGGGAGCTTAAAAAAAAAAAGAACCTCATAATTCCATCCATTCTCTGGGACAGTATTATATGAAAAGTTCTCTATAAGCCTAACCCCAGTGCTAAAGTGGGACACCCTGGTGGTGAATATAATTACCCGCCTCGCATTCCGTGCATTTTCTGGGTTGTCCTTCACTGTCACAGTCAATTTGTACTCTGGCACCAATTCTCTATCCAGTGGGCGGTTTACACACACAATGCCAGTCTGGGGAGAATAACAAAGAAAAGGGGGGGGGGTCAAATGGGATGGAATTAGATTGTGATTTTACCATCAATTGCCAGCAACTGATATACATGAAGTCGGGGTAAAATTTGGCAGGGACCATACTGTTTCCCTAAATCAAAAGCCATGGTCTTGGGTTCTAGGATATCCACTGTAGATTCTCAGTAGTATAAATAAGAGGGGTGGCAGAGGCTCCTGATCTTGGCACAACTTGGATAGGCCAAAGATAATGTAATATATTGACAGTTATTAACTTCTTTAGATATATCAGAAAGGTGGTAAGCAGGGCTTTTTTTGTAGAAAAAGCCCAGCAGGAACTCATTAGCATAATAGGCCACACCTGACAGCACAGCTCATTAGCATATTAGGCCACACCCCCATGCCTTCCCTTGGCTTGCCCAGGCAAGCTCCCCCTTGAAGGGAAGGGAATTGCTCAGGCGCCCCGCAGCAAGCTGGCCCTTGGACAGGCGAGGGAAGGCACGGGGAGGCATTTAAATGCCTCCCTGATCCTTCTAGGGCCCCCCTGGCCCACCCACCTTGGAGTCGCCGGGGGGTCACTCTCCAGGCCTTCCCTCTGTAGCCATGCATGCAGGTTTTGGCTATAGTGGGCGTGGCCAACTCTGAAGCCAACCAGAACTCTGTTCCTGTGTGTTCCTGCACAAAAATAGCCCTGGTGGTAAGTAAAAATTCAGGCATCAGCTTGCTCAAAAAACAAAACAAAACAGCACAGCAGGCAATGTGGTACAGTTTGGTGTAGTGGTTAAGTGTGTGGACTCTAATCTGGGAGAACTGGGTTTGATTCCCCACTTGCACCAGCTGATGTGACCTTGGGTCAGTCACAAGCTCTGGCACAGCTGTCCTTGAAAAAGAGCAGTTTGTGTCAGAGTTCTCTCAGCCCCACCCACCTCACAGGGTGTCTGTTGTGGGGAGGGGAAGGGAAAGGAGTTTGTAAGCCGCTCTGAGACTCCGAGTGAAGGGCGGGGTATAAATCCAATCTCTTCTCTCTTCTCTTCTTATGGTCCCCTCTGGCCCTGGGCCTGTAGCATAACAACCTGAAATACGCGGGGTTTCAAAGATTCCCCACCACGGCACATCCACTGCAAAGAATGGTTGTTGAAAAATAAAAGAAACCCTGTTTGGGCTCAGAATGCCACTGTGAGGGGAGGAAGAACTCCTGCCTCCCCAATCCAACTGTTTCCTTGCACCAAAATAGTGCTAGGTTATTTCTCTGTTTTTGCTGTTCCACATGCACAGAATTAGCCAAATGAAGAAATAACCCCCAGTGCTGCTTCAGCAAGAGAAAACAGCCAGGGCAGAGTTCTTACGCCCCCACAGCAGTGTTCAGAGCCCAAAATGGGCTCTTTTAATTTTTTAACAGCTATTCCTTGCAGCTGCTATGTGGCTGCAGGGAACCTGGACCCAGCTCTTTCAAAACCCTCATATCTAGTTTGGCCCTCTTCAAGGGAATGCTGCTAATAGAGGAGAGTACACTGGAAATATGACAACTGAAACAGGCCTTTCGCACAACAGTTTCTGAATGGAATAAGTGTATCTAAGCTGTGAGAAAGGGAGATTTTGTCTTACTTTGTTCTGGATATCTCATCTTCTTCCTTGAGATACAGGAGGCAGGGAATTAACTGACTTTCTTTACAGAGGTGGGCTCCCACCCTCAGGGCCGGCTCGCTCACTAGGTGAACGAGGCATTCGCCTAGAGCGTGCTGGCCCTTAGGGGTGCCAAACTGCACTGCCCCCCGCCATTGCATTTCCGCGGCCGGGTAACCCCCGCCGCCGCTGCTGCCACCCTCCGCCTCTTTGGCCGGTTAACTTCTCCCTGCCTGCCCCCTCGGCCTCCCAGCAGAGCGCGAGCGCTTCTCCTCCTCCTTGCAGCTGGAGGCTGGCAGCAGCAGCAGCAGGGCCGGGGGAGCGATGGCTTGTGGTGGGTTGGCGCGCCCGAGGGGGGGGGGGGGGCGCCAGAAGGGATCCTCACCTAGGGTGCAAGATAAGCTGGGGCCGGCTCTGCTCACCCTCATTCTAAACCTTCAACATGAAAATCAAATAACACTCAGAATGATCCCAGAAGGCTTCTGGGACACTGAAGTGTGGGGCAGAGTAGCCAGTAGTTGCCTCAAGAGCCTGATACTTGTGCTAATACAACTCTTGATACTTCTGGCCAGAGTAGGCTTAGAAATTCGAACAGGGATCCCATTCCAAATAAACAAAAGGATCCCAGATTTCTTGCGCTTTGAATTCTTTTGCAGCAGGCCTTTAAGGTGTTACATAAACAGTTCATGTCACTGTCTTTCAGCCAAGCAAGGGCTGAATGAAGGCAGGTCTATTTTTTTTAAATGTCAGACGATCTTCAGGGCAAACCCTGGATCTGTGTGAATGATCATGTCTGGGGATGGTATCCCCACCTCATGTTGTCCACTGGTAGAACAGCCATGGACCCCACTGGGAGGGCTGTCCCAATGAAGCCCCAAGAGCCCAGGTCACTGATAAGGGAGGCACGTCTGGCAGCAGGCCAGCATCCAGCCTGTGCCTTACGGAATGCTGGGCCCAAGATGGCCCCTTTTTGGAGAGGGGGAGAGGGCACAGGTGAGGGCAACCTTCTTAGGCCCACAGAAGGAGAGAGAGCCCTTTAAGGGAAAAGGGGAGAGCAATGCCAGGGAATGTGAAATCCTTCCCATCAGCCCATTGGCTGAAGAGCCTGCCACTTCCTCTAGGGCACAACCCAGGAACAGAGGAAGGGGGCGAGTTTGGGGGTGGCCCACATCTAGTGTTCCCTTTAAAAGGTAAAACCAGGGAAAGTCAGGGATGAAGGGCCAGGTCTGTCCCTAGAGCTCCAGGAAAGGTTTATTGGCAGCATCAGGAAAGTTCTGAGGCTCTTTCAGGATCAGCTGTGCAGAAACAGATGCTGGAGGGTATAACAGCTCTGGACCCTGGCCAGACTGTGCTGGAGTCTGACAGATCACTTTGTCTGTATGGAAAACATCTGTCTTTTCTACAGATAGGACAGTTAGCATGGACTTTCTGCCAGATGATGGCTTCTCTTCTAGGAAGGTAGGTCTGGAGAGGGCCTGCAAGATAGTGATAAGGCTCTGTGTGTGAAACTGGTGAACTGAACATGTATGAAAACTGCTCCACCCTCTTCAGGAGCCTCTTCGCGTGGAAGCATGCAGGGAATTAAAAAAAAACTTTTACAAGATAAGACAGCATTAAGGGCAGCAAACTGATGTTTAGTGGAAAGATCTGCTAGAGAACTGCACAACATCCAGAATATTTATTTGAAACTCCTTTCTTCTTGTATGAGCCTACATGTAACTTCATATACCTCATTCACAGACGTATGCTTTGAAGCCATGAGCATGGATAGGAGTGCCAGCAAGTAACCAAGTGACCCTAATTGAGACTGCTCAGTTGCCAGGAAACTACTGAATCAGTCCTGGATACCAAAGGCTATTCCTTCACTTGATCTAAAATTCTGGAATACTAGGTCTCCTCAGCTAAAATGGAGTCATTGGGGATGCTTCCACTTTTCCCTCCCGACTTTTTAAAGCAACTTTGGAAGAAACTGGAATAAAAACATGCAGAAGATCTGAAGCCATGGATTCCACCATAAACATGTCTATATCTTTTGCTCCCTTTATCAAGTGCTTTGTAAAGAACTTTTAAAATTGATTGGGGAAAGGCTTAAATGTCCTCATAACAACTTAAAAGAGCCCTGCTGGATCATCTAGTCCCATCCCATCTTGTCCATCTAGTCCAGCATCCCATCTCACACAGTGGACAACCTGTTCCTCTGGAGGTCTGCAAACAGGGCATAGAGGCTGAGACTTTCCCCTGATGTTGCCTTGGGCACTGGTATTCAGAGACTTACTGCCTCTGAACATGGAGGTTCTCTTTAGTCACCATGGCTAGTAACCACTGATAGACCTCTCCTCCATGAATTCATCTAATCCCCTTTTAAAGCTGTCTGTGCCTGTGGCTATCACTACATCCTTTTGCAGCAAAATCTGCACATAGTATTCCAAATGGGACTGCACCATAGAGCTATACAGGGGCATTATAATATAAGCCATTTTATTTTCAATCTCTTTCCTAATAATTTGCAACACAGAGACTGCAGTCACATGCGCCAGTTGAAGCGGAGGGCAAGTGAGGCTATTCCCTCCAGAGGAATTTGAAATACAGTTGCAAAACTACAGAGCCCTTTGCGGGCGCAGCCCATCACTGTGTGATCAGACGCAACTGTGGGTGAGTCGGGGTTTTTTTTTGCCATTTGTTTCCCTTGCACATAAACGAGGAATCGCACCTCTGTACTTGAGGACTCCCTGTGGAGTATGTGATGAGATGATGTGCATACTGCGAGGGGGGGGGACCACGGCTTGGAGTCGGGATGGCCTGATCAGACCATCCCGACAGCATGAGAGCATGCTTGAGTGATCAGACAGGAGAAAGTCCGCCCGTGGCCCACCTTATCCAGATAACACTTTCCCCAATGTCTTTTAACTCTGCTTCCGTGGCAGAGCAGCATGGGTTGCTGACGACTGCGGGACGCTTCCCAGATGTTGCTGTCTGATCATTCCCTTTAGATCCATCAGGCATTTGCGCCTATGTTGGATCTAAAGGAGTGTGTGATCGCAGCCAGAGTTTGCCTTTTTCACTGCTGCAGCACATTGGGTCGGTGCTTCCACTGAGCTATCTACAACAACTCCAAGATCTTTCCCCCTCTCGATTTCAGCAAGTTCAGACCTCCTATACTTGAAGTTGTGATCTTTTTGTTTGATGTGCATCACCTTATACTTACCAACATTGAACTTTATCTGCCACATTTGTGCATGATCTTCATCTGCCCCCTCACCCAACTTGTGGAGATCCTCTAAGAGCTCTTCACAGTCAGCCTTGGTTATCACCATTCTGAATAATTTTGTGTCATTTGCAAACCTGGCAACCATACTGCTCACCCCCAGTACCAGATATTTATGAATAAATTAAATCATACCTGCCCCAATACTGATCCCTCTGGGACTCCTTTGCTTCCTTCCTTCCATTGTGAGAACTGTCCATTTATTCCTACTCTTTGCTCCCTGTCATTTAACCAATTTTAATCCACGAGAGAACCCATTCCCTTATCTCATGACTGCTAATTTTACTCAGGAGTCTTTGGTACCTTGTCAAAAGCTTTTGAAAAGTCCAAGTATATGATGTCTACTGGGTCACCATTATCTACATGCTTGTTCACTTTCTCAAAGGGTGAGGCAGGACTTCCCTTTGCAGAAGCTGTACTGATCTTCCCTTAGCAGGCTTTGCTCCTCCATGTGCCTAAATATTCTATCTTTGATTACAGTTTCTACTAATTTGCCTGGGACAGATGTTAGGTTAATTGGCCTGTAATTTCCTGGTTCTGCTCTGGACCCCTTTTCAAAAATCAGTGTTGCGTTTGCTATTCTACAGTCTTTTGGTACAGTGGCTGAATTTAGTATTGGTTACATATATGGGTTAGTATCTCACATCTGATTTTCCTAAGAACTCTCAGGTGTATGCCATCAGGACCTGGAAACTTATTAGTTTTTAATTTCCTCAACAGCTCTAGAATTTCATCTCTTGTCACCTCAATTTGACTCAGTTCTTCAGACTTCCTTCCTGAAAATAGTGACTCAGGAATGGGTTCACTTTCCACAGTGAACACAGAAGCAAAAAATTCATTGAGCTTCTCTGCCATCTTCCCATCTTCTTTTAGCAATCATAAGAACCTAAGAGAAGCCATGCTGGATCAGGCCAATGGCCCATCCAGTTTAACACTCTTTGTCACACAGTGGCCAAAACCCAAGTGCCATTAGGAGGTCCACCAGTGGCACTAGTACACAGTGTTCCAGATTTTGTTTTCAATCCCCTTCCTAATAATCCCCAGCACAGCATTTACCTTTTTTAATTGCAGTTGGATGCTGAGTCAACATCTTCAGTGAGTTATCTACCATGACTCCAAGATCTCTCTCCTGGGCAGTTACTCCCAGTTCGGACCCCATCACCATATATTTATAGTTAGGATTTTTGGCTCCAGTGTGCATTACTTTGCACTTGCCGACATTGAACCTTATTTGCCATGTTATGCCCACTCGCCCAGCCTCGACAAATCCCTCTGGGGTGCCTCATAGTCCTCCTTGGTTTTCACCACCCTGAACAGCTTAGAGTCAACCACAAACTTAGCCACTTCACTGCTTACTCTCAACTCCAAATCATTAATGAACAAAGGCCCAAGTGCTTCTTCTGGTTAGTTTCCTGCTCTGGATATTTTTAAAGAAACATGTATTGTTTGTCTTGATGCTCTTAGCAACCTGCTGCTCAAATTCTCTTTTTGCATGTCTAAGTAATACATCTTTTTCCAGAGCCCTTTCTTCTATTGCTGCTGCCATATTTAAATTTGATATCCTTGATTTGTTTTAAGGTTTTAAAAATTCCTTGAGAAATCTTATGGATTTTCCATGGTAATTTATAACTACATTGAGAACAGACTACTCTTTTGGCCCACCTGTTTCTGGATCAGCTAGTCCCCTTGAAGAGTTAACTGTCCATTCAGACATTCTGATATCAATATCTACCCAAGGAAGTAATAAGAAAGTTCTCCTGATAGCTCTACTTCTAGACATTGGAATATCTCTAGAAGACTTTCCCATTAACTCATCCTCACCTTGTGCAACAGCTACAACAGATTGTTCCTGTGCTCTACTGAGAGAAAAAACCCATTGGAGTTGTATGTCAATTTCCAGATGGGTCATGGAAATTGGCCAGGAATCTGTAATTCTGAAGATATCAACAATAACTCCCCCTCTGAGTTTATTGTGAGTCTCTGACCTTGATGAGGTACTGTCCAAGTATGGATGAAGATATACACCCTGAAGGTGCAGTTTGCTCCTAAGGATACCAAGATCTTAGAGAAGTGAATAAAGGAAATAAGAAGTAAACATTTTGGTAAGCCTCCAGCCATAAAGATCTGAGACAGTGGTAATGCCTATATCCAGGGCTCTAGTCGGGGGGGAGCTCTCAGGTACGGAGCTCCGGAAGAGAACCTCTAGGGGGCGGGGCGGTCACGTGGTGAAGCCCCGCCCCCTTCTTTACCCCGCCCTCTGCTTCGATCCACATTCCGTTTGGGAATGAGGATGAAGCAGGAGGGTAAGTAGCCGGGCCTTCTGACACACTTCCGGTGATGTCAGGGGGCGTGGCCTTCTGTCACTTCCGGTGATGTCAGGGGGCGTGGCATATGCAAATAAGTTATGCTAATGAGTTATTTTGGTAAGCCCCCAGCCATAAAGATCTGAAACAAGACCCCTGCCTATATCTGTTTCCTTCTCACAAGCAGGTACAGACTGGGGATAAAAAGCCCACTCTCTCAGGTACGGTTATTTTTAACTTGCTACCTCCTGTGTCTTAAGAAAGGAGACTTGATAGTCCTCTGTTCTCCTCCAGATAAGCTGGAATCTCAGCAACAATAGCCTTAAAGGTCCCAAAACATTCTAAAGTCACCATGGCCATCAGCTGTATGAGAAGAGGGATGTAGAATTAGGAGTCTCTCTTGAGACAGAAATGATCAGTCGTTGTGCTGAGAAGTGTAACCTCCCTTGCTAAAATTTTGGACAAGACTCTGTGAGGATAATACAATAGGATAGTCTTTCTCTCTCTCTCTCTCTCTTTCTCTGTACCCAGCATGTTGGCAAAAAGGACTTGCATTAATCCCATCTCAGTTCTGCAACTAACATGCTATGTTGCACAAAGCAGGTCAGAATCTGACTATTACTTGAGGATCTGTGCATTGGTGAAACCAAGAAGTGAAACCAAAGATTTTAACAAAGTCCTTTTGGGAACAAACTAGTGACATATTTCCAGACACAGTGGCTCATCATCCCTGAAAAGAGCTCTGAGTGCTTACTCATCAAGCTGGGGGTGTCTAAAATTAGTTGTAAAAATTAAAACGTTTGGATCCCTCAGTTATGTGCACTGCTGAGCACCATCACCAGTGAACATTCAGCAATGCACTTCTGCTCCCAGCCCCTTCAGGAAAGGAAGGCTGAGATTTTGCATATGCCTGTCATTAATGCATAAAAATATACAATGATATGGAACTATTTACGTCATTCAGATATCTGGCTAGTGCTTGCAAAACATCATGAGCCTAATAAAAACTAATAATTAAATTAAGCCTCCATGTCATGTATATATGTCCATTTGTATTGAAAACCAATCCCTGCAAGTACTGAAGAAGGCTCTAGGTAGCTGGTATTTGTGCTGGATCTGTGGTGCAGGAAGCTTTGTATGGATCTCTGCAGGTGGAAAAGAAATCTGGAGACTTACCGTGCCATTGATATAGAAGGCGCTATCTATATTCCCTGCTGTGATGCTAAAAGTTAAAAGAGAGTTCCGGCCACTGTCAGCATCATTGGCAAAGATGCGGGTGACAGGGCTCGAGATGGGTGCATTTTCGCTGACAGTGAGATTCATTGGCAAGTTCAGGAGCACTGGGTCATTATCATTAATGTCCAGAACCCGCACACCCACCATGACCTGAAACAAAGAGAAGCAGCAGATAAGTCTATTATGTCTCAGAGAATCACCACAAAAAAATAATCTATAGGCTTCTTCTGTTTTTCACCATCCAGGCTGCACAAAAGCCAAGAACGACCCAAATTCTTCTTCAATTCATTTTCAAACTATGCTTCTCTCTAAAGACTCATGGAAATATCACAGCCTTGCCTTCAGTCTGGTCCCCTGACTCCATGACTTACGGTGGAGCTGAGAGGAGGTACCCCTCTATCCTTGGCAGCAATTGTGAGGTTATAGAAAGCAATGTTCTCTCGATCAAGCTCAGCATCTTTTCGCACTCGTAGCTCCCCTTCCACTGGAGAGATCACAAATTCTCCTGCAAGAAAGACACAAGGACACACTTAGAGGAAGAGGCGAAGACACTCAAAAGCAGCATGCTGACATGCTTCCCTTTCCAAGAAAACATATTAATGCAGAAAGGCAAGAATATACGTTGGGAACTGAGAGAGATAATGCCTTCCAGTGCACTTCTGCAGACACACAAGTCTACAAACTGGCCATGTAGCACCTCTGCACCAGAATGCCATTGAGCTGTAGGATTCAGAGGTAAGCCTAGAGACAGCTATTGGTGGAATCACTCTGCTAGAGGCTGTAGGGAAGTTTTTATAGCATGTAGTTCCTGTTTTTAAGAGGTTCAACCTTCAGAATCTTTGATAGCATAGTTTTTTTTTCTGATGAGTGTGTAATCTCTCTCATTCCTCCCAAGCAACAGGCACAGGTGACTCCCTCTGCTCCTGGTTATGTGAATGCCAGTAAAACAACACCAGTCTTCTATCACACTGCCAGCAGAGCGAGACCTGGCTTGCAGCCAACTGTTAGTGCACAAGAAAATCCATCCAGAGAAACACAGACTGAAACACAGCCATCCAACCTCCCAAAAGGAGTGTATAAAGATACAGAGTGTATAAAGATACAGAGTCTGTCTTACTTGATTTAAAGAGACAAATTTGTGATCTAGAGCTGCTCTGTTAAAAACCTTCACCAGAGGATGGACCAAGGGAAAGTCAAGACAAGATAAACTTCAAATAGAAATGCAAGAGGCTCCCCTAATAAACTGTGACTTAAATTTAAGCTATGACCTTACAGATATTTATGTTAAAACCCCCCCCCCAATATCTCAAAATTAAACTCCGAAAGACTGGATTCTGTAATTGAAGAGTGAAAGCTTCTCTCAGTTTAGCCAAGTACATTACAACCAGAGTGAACTAGAACCCATGGGCCCTGCTTCCCTTGAATTCTTCACGCCCCAGAAGTTGGTAACTTTGCAGCAGTCCCTTTTAGATCCTCTCAACCTACCAACCCTTGAGCAACCTATTACTTGGGCAGAATGTTTGGAAACTAACACAAAGGTTGAAATTAGTTCCAGGTTGTCAGCTGCATTGGTCTGAAGTAGTAGAACAAATTTAGAATCCAGTGGCACCTTTAAGACCAACAAAGGTTTATTCAAGATATGAGCTTTCGTGAGCATACAGTTTTTCAAATACAATGGAATGGAAGGCAAGAGTCCAAACTTATCGACAGAGGCTGAACAGCAAGGTTGAAATTGACTTTCAATCAACTAAGATTGAAAGATTTTTGTGGGCCAAGACCACAAAAAATAATCTATAGGCTTCTTCTCTTTTTCACTGTCCAGGCTGCACAAAAGCTAAGAACTACCGAAGTATTTTATTGCAGTAGCACACTGAGTCAACATCCTTAGTGAGTTATCTGCCAATAACCTCGAACCCATTCCAAGCTACAGAAGATAGTTTGTCTGATGAATGTAGATTATTAATGCCAAAAATACTCTACCTCAGAAAAAGCATCTCAGCTCTAAAACACTGTGATCTCAGCAAATGCTATAGACACAGTCATTTCATTGTACCAATGACTTAGTCTTGGCTGGATGCAAACTCTCCTAGTGAAACCTCATGCCCACGATATCCAACCATTAATGATAAGCAAATCAAAGACCTGGTTTGATGCAGACTGCCATGCAGTGTAAAACAATGTAGTGGCCAAATTCAAGCAGTACCAGCTAAGTTATACATCCAAAATGCCCCCAGAGCTTAAAACCTTAAGGCAGTGCTACAAGAACCTTCTAATGGAGAAAAAAGAAAAGAAAAGCACAAAGGGACTCTTGGACCCAGATGATTCAAGCCTCTAAATCAAATAACCTTGCAACATTTTGGCACTTAATTAGGGCTGAACTCCATACAGGGTTTTCAAAGTAAAGTTGCACTATTTTGCCCTGCCTTTCAGAATCTCACGTCCCTGGCCTTCATGTGTCTGAAACAGACCTACATACACCCCTGGAAATCCAACTACAAAGCCTCCTGGCATGGCCACCTGTAACAGTTAATGAAGTTAAAAGAGTAATAAATCAATTGAAATCTGGCAAGGCTCCTGGAAATGCTATGACATCCCCAGAGATGATAAAATCAAATATCAACTGGTGGCCCCCAATGCTCCCTACATTCTTTATTCATATTATACTGATGTCGCTTCCCCAGGAGGCATAGGCTGGGGTCCGGTAGGGCAGGGCAAAGGCAAGGTTGCAGAGAGTAACCAAAGTCCTGTCCAAAAGTCAGGGATTCCAGAGAGCAGGTTTACCAAAGTCCAGTCTAGGGCCAAGGAGTTCCAGGCAGCAAGTCCAGTCCGAGGTCAGGGGTTCCAGAAAAGATGGTTGCCAGGTCCAGCCCAAGGTTCAAGGTTGGTGGCTCAGTAGCAAAGTGTACTGTGCTGCAGCCACAAACTGCTGCTTCTCTCAGCTGAATTTATAGACAAGTCTTAATGAGCTAAACTCCCAGCCTTGGCAGTCATCCTGAAACTACTCATTCGTCTCTTCAATTGACAGCTGATGACGGGCCATGAGTATCACACTTCTCCTTTCTTGCAACTCTAAGTGTCTCTGGGATTTTTTGATAGAAGTTGTTCAGCTCTCCTGCTTCCTCAACAGCTTTGTCCATGTCACACAGGGAAAACAGAGTCTATTGAACATGTTCTGCTGCATTGCCCATTCTCTAATGACATCCGACATCAGTATATTGCTCCAATTCTGTCAACTTTACCAGAAAGATCGGAACAACTTTATGTCTCTCTCCTTCTTTCAGACTCTTCCCAGGAGATAACTAACAATGTTGCCAAATTCTGCCTACAGGTGTGTGGGATATGCAAGTGGCTGAATCCCAAATACTTTGCCTGTTTGTTGAAGGAGGGTATTAACTTTTCTGCCCATCTGTGCTCATTATTTTGTGCTTGTTGCACTACCTATGTTCTCTTTTTTTTTAACTGTTGCTGACTCTCCAGAGTTGATTTTGTGTCAAAAGAAAATCTAACTTGAAGAGGTACAAAGTATGCTGGGACTTCTGTCAGTTGAGTTTTTGGCATACTTGGGAACTGTTTAATGCCACATATGCAGAGACCAAATAAACAATGCAGCACAACATACTGAAGGTTGTGTGCAAACCAGATTAACTGTCCAACAATGACCCCTGTCATACGGGAGGATTTGCCCTGCAAGAGGGACGGATCGGGGGTGCATCAAGCGGACGTGATCACACCGCAACATCTGGGAAGTGGTGTTCACCCATCCCCTATCTGTCCCTTCAGCCCACAAACGCGCATCAAACAGAGCACTACCTTCCGGATGATGCACGGCAATGGAAGGCGTCTGGTTGGGGAAGCGCTGGTAGCCCGTCGCAGCCAGCACCGTTCCCCGTCCCACGCATGCGCACAACTGTGCTACTGCCAGTTTGCTGCACAACAGTGTGATCGGCTGTCGGAGCAGGGAGCACGGAGCCACGGGGGCATGTCGGATCGCACTCCTGTGGTTCTTTTTGCTCTGGCTTTAATTTGCCTCCCTTCGGCAGCAGATCATCCCGCTTGTGTGACCAGGACCAATGCCAACCAAAGGTAAGTCCTTAGGGAATGTTCCTTCCTCATGTTTCCTTGTTTCCCTCATACCCTCCTACTTTCTAGCCCTCACTCAGTCAGAACCCACTCAGCCTCTTCCCGCACTCAGATAAAAACTGCCACTCACTTATCCTGCTGCCAGCATTAGCTAATCAGCATTCCCCTGGAGCCCTCATCCCTCCCAAACATTGCTAAACAAGGTCTATACATTCTGGAGCAAGAACAATCTATAAAGGAAAAAAAGGTTAGCCCATAATAAACAAATTACATTTTCAACTACTTGCACAGCCACATCACACAACCACATCCTCCCACTGACAAAAACACACCATACAAATCCAATAAGTTAGGACTGTTGCTTGTTTTTAATATAACTCAAATAAGAGTTATCAAAATTACCTATCCACGAGTTTATCTTTGTAATGCTACTCTTAGATGTTTTGTCATTCAGTAATAATTCAAAAGGCATTGCAGGTCTCACACCATCATATTTTTGCAACAACATATGCATGAAATACCTAACCAGAAAAATCTGAAAGAGTAGGGGTTTAATTCCACGCCTTCTTAATACAGCCTCATCATATACCAACATATGTTGATCTATAACTAACATTTCTAGATTATCAAGATTATTATCTCTCCCAATTTGATTATTTCCTAAATTAGATACATTTTATTTGTTAAAGAATATAGCAGACAAGTGAAAGAGACCTGGACTGAGATTAGATTTTACAGTATACCAAACATGTAGTATTGAGTTAATGATTGAGTTGCTGATACCAAGTGAGATCTCTGTATCTTTAGACCATACAGGTGATGTTACTAGAAAGTTTCCTTGTACCAATGCACCATCTCAGCTAATCCAGAAGCTTTATAATCTAACATGATATCAGGTGACCCTAATCCCCTTCTACTAATTGGTCTAAGGATTTTAAATGGTGTATAAATCCAACGAAATTTTATTCTGTTTTCATAAGGCTTTTTTTTCTTTCAAATTACACGTGCCCTCTACATAAGGAATGATGTAAGGGTGGGGACTGGACTGACCAACTGGTTGTGGGAGACGTACCGTAAATCAATCTGACTGCAGCCAAACTCTTTCACAAAGAATGCTCTGCTTATAAGAACACAAGCAATTTTGAATCAGGCCAATGGCCTATCCAGTCCAACAGTGGTCAAAAACTAGGTGCCATCAGGAGGACCATCAGCAGGGCCAGAACTCCAGAAGCCCTCCCACTGTTGCCCCTCAAGCACCAAGAATATAGAGCATCACTGCCCCAGACAGTTTTCCATCTGTACCTTGTGGCTAACAAGTCACTGATGGACCGCTGCTCCATATATTTATCCAATCCCCTCTTGTCTATGCTTGCAGCTGCCACCACTTCCTGATAAAGTGAATTCCACATGTTAATTACTTTTTGGGTGAAGAAATACTTCCTTTTACTGGTTCTAAACCTACTGCTCATTGATTTCATTGAGTGACCACGAGTTCTTGTATTATGAGAAAGGAAGAAAAGTACTTCTTTACCTTCTCTATCCCATGCATAATTTTGTAAACCTTGATCATGTCACCCCTCAATTGTTGTTTCTCCAAGCTAGAGCCCTAAACTCTTTAACCTTTTTTCATAGGAAAGGTGTTCCATCCCTTTAATCATTTTAGCTGTCTTTTTCTGCACCTTTTCCAATGCTATAATATCTTTGTTTAGGTGCAGTGACCAGATGGGTATGACTCGGAAGTCTGGTTTGAAGCCCAGGAGGCATAGCTCAAAAATCACATGCTCAGCATGGACCTCTCTGAGCTTTTCACCATGGCTCAGAACCTCTTGGAGAAGAAATCCCATCCAGAAACTTTCGTACTGAAGTGCTGGCATGGGTGGTGTTTTCCAGCCCTGCAAACACAAATAGAGACCCTTCCAAGCTCAGTAGGCAAAACTGCTTGCCAATAACAGATGTCCACCTCTACTCCTCCTGATGGGAGGGGGAATGGATATAAGCAATGGAGGAGTGTGCATTTTCCTTGTTCATTCGTGTTTTGGGAGTTCTGGGTGTCCTTGCATTCGTGAAAGAGAGTTGCTGGAGGGCTGGGGGGGGGGGGCGGGATTGCTGGATCTCCTGGCTATGATACACACTGCCACAGGAGATTTCTCATTATCATTAGTCAGTCCAGGTCCTGGAAGATTTGCCTTCCTTGGGTTTCCATGCTGCAATTCCTCACTCCGCCCCATTTGTTTCTCTGCTGCAAATGGTGGGCAAACCTGCCTTGTGGGGGCTTGTTCTGAATTGACTGCCTGGAGTGCCTTACAGCTCTTCATACCCCCTCTTCACTTCTCCTTGAGTTCTCCGTGCCTGAATTGCTTCAGAGTGACTGCCTGGGGTTCCCTCACTCTTCTCCATCTCTAACACCCCTTTTTCTTGGGTTTTCTGCCAGAATTGTTCCATGGTCCTTGGGGTTGCCTCTTTCCTCTGCATCTCTAACACCCATCCCACCACTTTCTGGGGTTCCCACCACCTGCACTTTCCCAATTGCTGCCTGGGGTTTCCTTACCGTTCTTCCACAATCTCCCCCATTTTTTCTTGGGGTTTCTGCCTGAATTGTTCCTGGGGGTTGCCTCTTCCCTCTGCATCTCAAACACCCACCCCACCTCACCTCACCTCATCCTGGGGTGCTGCTGCCTGCTCTCTTCTCGGGTTCCTGCTTGGGGTTGCTTTGCTGCTCTCCAGTACCCCATCCCAACTTCCCCTGGGGTTTCCTGACGGGATTGTTCCACTGTTATTGCCTGAGGTTGTTTCAGTTTTTTGAGTCTCAAATACTCAAGCACTGTTCCACCGTTCCTACCTGGCTCTGCTGTGTGGAGACATGAGGGGGAGTGGAAGGGGTTGCACTTGTGGCCACAGATAGATGACAACACTTCCCACCCTGAACATTGGTCATAGGCCATGATCGCAGCCTCCTTCACTGGTGGCTTCCTCCACAAATACATCATCAGTGGTCTCTGTGTCCACTTCCCCTGTGCCATCTACGTCCATGGGGCTGGTCTTGACTGCCACTCAAGAGCTCTTGATGGTGCCACCCAAACTGCGTTGCCAAAGCCTGTGTGGGAGGGAGGACACTGATGCCGGGGATTCTGAGGGTAGTGGTGCTGGTCATGATGCATCCTACTGTTCCACACCCGGAGATTCCCGATTATGATTCCCTGCTGGTTTCTATTCTGTTGGCATGCCCCCCTCAATCACACCAGGGCCCAACTCTGGCAAGTAGTTGTGCTTACAAAGCACCCTAATCATGGCCGTGGAGACAGGCCTCCACTCTACTGTGTGGAAGTACTTCCACATTGCCCAGTGATCCATGCATGGTGGAGCGCCAGGTGTGCTGAGCACACATTTGGAGGGGCAGGACCTGCAGCACTTGACCACTACCATTCTACAGTTACAAAGGTCACACCCCAGTTTGCCACCGCTGGAGGAAGGCATGCCAGAGTCTGCTGCCAGGCACAGAGGGCACACTACCACTCAACAGGGGGAGGGGGCAGGAGGAGTGGGCCATTCCAATGGTGTCTCCTGTTGCTACTGTGGAGTCCTCCGGGCAAGCCACCCTAGAAGAGATCATGCTTGTGGGGGCATCTGCAGTGCTGGTGAGGAGGACGAGGGACAGGGCTCATGAGGTGGTCACTCAGCACATTGGGCGGATGATTGTTATGGATGGCCAGCTGTTTCTGTTGTGGAGGATGTGGCCTTTTGCGGGCTGATACACCACTTGGCTCCCTGGTACACCATCTCCTCCAGGAGGATCATGAGCTGGTGAGCATTGCCCTCCATGTGGTGCACCTGGTCAGGGCCAAGCTCGCCAAAGCACAAGGGTGGACTGTCCACCTTTGGAGCCTTTGGGCCTTTGGAGCAGCCAGCATCACAGCTACCTCTCCCTCACCCCCCACTGGTAGAAACTAGAAGAATTCTGGTGTGGGGCTGCAGCAATGCCTCAAGCGGGGACAGGCACACTTTTGCCTGGCTATAAGGTGGATCTTCTCCACGCTCAGGGTATGGATGTGGAACATATGGCAGTAAATATTGCGACCATTGTGTGGAGTAGCTTGAGTGATTTGGTGGGTGAAAGATTACCCATGGCTATCTAGTCACAAATGGCTGCCCAAACATGTGTAAGGCTGCCAAGGGGGCCAAACTTGGGAAGATTGTTTGCATGATGCACAAGCTGCACCTTGTGGTGAGGGATGACCTGGGGTTGGGGAGCCATGTTGTGGTGGGGTGGGATGAAGCCACTGTTGAGATCAGGTCCCTGCTGGAAAACTGCTGGTGCTTGGCTGGCCACTTTTCATGCAGCATCAAGGCTGCACAGCTGCTGAGAGAGAAGCAGAGGGAAGGGGAGAAGCCAGAGCATGTCCTTGTCCAGGATGAGGGCATCTAGTGGAACTCCACTTACACCATGATTGCACGTTTTGTGGAGCAGAACAGTTTGGTGCAGGATGTCTATCCAGCAGGGGGAGGATGCGCTTAGCATCAGCTTCCATGACTGGCTGACCCTCTCCCAGATGGAGGGAAACCATTTCAGGATGCCACCAATGTGCTCTGTGCCCACATGGCCAGCCTGCAGTAAGTCATCCTCTTCATTCAAGGGCTGGAATAGGCGAGGGAGTCTGTGGTGCAGCCAGACTGAGGTTCTCCCCCAGGTCAGTGCCCTGGTTGACAGGTTGCAAAAAGGCATTGTCGAGCAGTTGTGTCCTCTCTTCCAGGTGCAGGAATACAAACTGGTGTACATGTATGACCCCCCCCCCCATATCAAGAGCAGCATTGCCCTCCATAATGCATAATTTGCTCAGTGGAAGTGTGAACTTGGCCGTGAAGTGCGGTGGTTCCAGAGCCGTGGATGAGGCCCAATGCAACAGAGGGTAGAGGGAGATGAGGAGGAGGAGGGGGAGGAGAAGAAAGATGAGGAGGAGGAGAACAAGGAGGAGGGGGAGGAGAGACTGTGAGGCCAGGACAGTATCAGGAGTTCTGGATGTCCATCGTGAGGTGGGAAATCAGGAGCACTGCTGGGGAGGGGCCTAGGTGTATGATGACGGAGGATTCTGTAGGTGTGATGTTCCAGGAATTCCTAGCAGAGCCCCCAGAGCCTGCCAGTTCTGACCCACTTGAATACTGGGCATGAAAGACCACCATATGGCCTGATCTCATCAGCATGGCCATCAGTCTGCTTTCTTGTCCTCCAATTAGTGTCCAGAGCGGGTAGGTGTTCTCCCATCTAGGAAACATCCTCAGCCCACACCAACACCTCCTAAACCTGGCCAGGATGGATGAGCTGTCCTTTCTGAAGGTGAGTCTTATCCTGCTTGGCCACCCTGCTCTGGACTGGGTGGAGTAAGAGCACATCTTCCATTCATCCTCCCGTATGTCCTCCCCTTCCTTTTCCTCACAGGGTGATCCCAGCATACGGCCCTTGTGCTTGGTCAATGGCCATCTCTGCTGGGCAGGGTTGGGCTTGCCCCACAGCCAACACCCATGATGTCTACCTCACTCTGAAGAACCATTAAGACCACAATCCTCCTCCTCATGGTGCATACTCTGCCCCAGGAAACAAAAACAAAAGCATGTCATCCGTGACTACTATCCTCTCCCTCTTTGTGCCTTCTCCGCCCCAGAAAACAAACAATAACAAAAAAACCCCCAGTTTGTCGGATGTGCCCACGTGACTACTATCCTCTCCCTCTTTGTGCGTTCTCCGCCCCAGAAAACAAACAATAACCAAAAAAAAAAAACCAGTTTGTCGGATGTGCCAACCATCCTCCCCCTCTTCGCACATTCTCTGACCCAGGAAACCAAACAGAGGTTTGTCGGACATGACCACTGTGCTCCCCCTGTTTGCACATTCTCCACCCCAGGAAACAAACAAACAAAAAAGTTTGTCAGACATTTCTCACATCATGTTCAGGCCATCAAGGGAACTACCAGTGAACCCAGTCACTGGAAGTGGCTTGTGTCAGTCACCCCTTGTTCACCCCCTACTGGCAGCAAGACAGCCGCTGAACCTCACCTGTCTGTCTACCACAGCCAGACAGGCAGACCCAGCTACTGGGTTCTTGGACTGATTTACACTTCACCTTCCTCTGGGTGGGAGTGAGTTTTCCACACCGGTCCCCTGCAGGGGCTGTGTCCAGTGGAGTCAGGACTCTGACCCATACCTGTCTGCCACAGCCAGGCAGGCAGACCCAGCTACTGGGTTCTTCAACTGAGGGCCCATATTTATACTTCACCTCCCCTGGTTGCTTCTCTAAAGAGAAAAAAAATTATTCTCAGTTTCAAGAATGAGGTGAAGAAGAAACTATAGAAGAGGAAAGGTGGACTTTAGGTTTATGTTTTCACTTAGAGAAGGGGAAATGTGGAAAACTGAAAAAAGGAGCATGAGAAGAAGCTTCAACCCTCCACGGCGGAAGAGAGAGAACAGAGGGATACTGCTCCTCGCCCCCTCTTCATACCTGCAAAAAGGTGGGAGATTGGGAGGGGGGGAATCAAATTGATTTAAGAGTTCTAGAAGCTTCTTTCATGGCAGGCCTGTGCAGGAGGTGTACCCATGTGGGACTTCACTGTGACCAGAACAAAGAAATATACTTCTACAGTTTTTAATCACTAGAGTTTGCAAGCAGACTTCACTTTACCACATAAGGAAGTCAAATCACTTCCAAGGCAAATTGGATAGCCTTTCTAACATGCTTTTTTTCTGTTCAAGAAATAAAGCTGCAAGAGCTCAAGCCTCTTATGGAAGGATAATAGTACAACAGGTTGAAGTGTTTTCTTGCATGGCGGATGCTGCTTGTAACAGGATTTCCTGATGTAGACACTCCAACTTCTCAGAAAGAGGTACCTCAGGGGATGGTTTCGAAATGTTCCATTCACTTTCCTAAGACATTTCTGCTTTTTTCCCCACTCCCTTTTCTCTCTCTCACTGAATGCTCTGCATTAAAATAACCAGCCTCTTTGTGCTTTTATTGTGTGCCAGATGCTGTAGGGCTTTCAAAGGGAGCAATCTGATCTGAATAAGCAAGGCCAGTCTAACCAGTGTGGTCTAAATCGAACATGAGAACTGCCCTAATTTTAAAAACACTTAAGCACGCATATAAAGGCTTTTTGATGGACAACTTCATGAAAAATTAGCATAAAGTAAATGGGGAGAAACTCTACTTGAGTTCCGTCTTTTACAATATGAAGCCTGCTGATAAGACCAAATTACTCTTGTAATTATAATGGGGGACCAAATATTAAAAAGCAGAACAGATTATATCATCAATCCATAATAACATTATTATTTAATAGTTGCAATATATAGTTGATTAAACCTCTTTTGACTGACTAATTACATTACATTAACTGGACAGGTTTTTTTTATCTACTATTTTAAACCAAAGTATGTGGAAAGACTGCCTGCTCTCTTACACATGTTGAAATGTATCTACTAAAATTATTACTTCAGAATCACCATTTTTGCTCATATACAAAGTTAATCAATTAACAGTTCATCAAATAAAACTCATATGAGTCATCACCTAAGATTTCTTTAATCTAGTCATATCCCTTTTTATTATTATAGATGTCATAGTTTCCATAGAATTTCTGATTAGTCCTTGCTAGGGAAGTGACTTACAGGACAATCCTATGTAGTCTGAGTACAGGACTGCTGTGCAGAACACCCATTTTTTAGACTGGCAAAAGAATAATATATCAAAAAATTAATAGTAAGGCAGACATTTAAACATAGGTTGCTGTGGTTCAGTTCAAGGTTCCAAACTGGACAACCCTACTCACCTCTATTAGCTTGTGCTTTAGACAGAGGAAAATTTTGGCTAATTCAAACACTTGCTTAGGAAAGTAAGGGATAAGGTAGGAAAAGAACTTTGGCTCCCTGCCTTGCACTACTACTGACCATAAGATAACCATTCCTGCATTTCTGTACATTTCTAGATGGACTGAAAACTGCAGAGCCAGAGTTATATTCTTTCCCACCACTTACCAAGGGGGTCCCCTGCTATGATGCTGTACTCCACTTGTCCACTCGGCCCCGAGTCTCCGTCATGAGCCAGGAAAGTCCACACTCTTGGACCTGGCTGGCCTTCTGTGATGTCAAAGGGCCCCTCGTAAGAACGTGGGAAAGTTGGTTGATTGTCATTGATGTCATTCAAGTTTACTAATACCTGAGATTAACACAAAAATGCACAGAAGAGTCCTAAAATGCTCAATGGACAGCGGGACCGCATATTAGACGTAGAAAAAGTTCAAGATAAGGCTGTGTATGACCACTAAGACTGCCACTATCATGCTGCTAGGAAAGCAAAGAGACAGACATCTACTGAGTAGGAAAAGGGGGGAAATTACTAGACACTAGAGGTCTAAAGAAGACTCCCCCTCCTACTAAACAGAACTTGTAGACAGAGTAGATGCCACTGCATTAGCAGACCCCACAGACTATGGCCTCTTCAAGTCAAAATAAGCTGCAGTTCCTCTCACAGAATGGCTGCTCATTTACATTTCACATCTGTCACACGAAGAGCCTGTTCTTCCACAGAAGTCACTTGACATCACTCTATGTGACAGCAATTATTACAAAGTAGAACAATTTGTATGTATTTGGCTCACCAAGCCATTGCAAACCCTTCTTTCAGGGTGATTGCAGTACCGTGATAAAACCCTTGCAGTTTTTACAGTGAGTCACTGACATGAACAGCCAACACACGGAGCACTCGAAAAGGGCTCTTTGTGGTAGTCATGGTGCATAAACTGGCCTTCAGCACACTGCATCAAAACTAGGGGGCCCACTCGCCTTTGTGATTCATGTAACAACCAACAGATTCAAAGGAGAAAAAGGGAAGGACGGCTACATGTCCATACTATAGTAATGTTAAAGTACCTGGAAGAGGAAGCAAAAAGGTTTTAGAAAATGGAGTGCATTTATTCACTTCTTTTATACCCGGCCTTTCTCCCCCCATGGGGACCCCAAACAGCTCACATCATTCTCTCATCCTCCATTTTATCCTCACAACAACCCTGTGAGGTAGGTTAGGGTGAGAGAGTGTGACTGGCCCAAGATCATCCAGCAAGTTTCCACAGCACGAGTAGGGATTCGAACCTTGGTCTCCCGGATACTAGTTCAACAGTCTTAGCAACTACACCACACTGCTCCTACTGGTTCCCAAGGATGACAATGAGTCAGTGCAAGGAGTGGTTGTCATTTTGACTCCCAAGTCCTGATCTAAACAAAATGCACCTTGAGGACAGATCAGGAAAAAGTACACTTCCCCTCTAAAACTGATCATAACCATTTTGAGAATCACTGATACAGTGGCTCCTTTGAATTGCTTTTCTTATACGGTGGCAATGGTATAATATATAATTATACAATCTGGGCTGGTTCCAGGTAGTGGAGGCCCCCCGGCAGAGCGCCCAGGGATCCCTTCTCCTCCTCTGACCATCACCAGGCCCCCTGCATGTGTCTGTCTTCCAATCCACCCACATCCCCACCAGCCTTGTGTGTTTCCTTTCCCTGCATATTTGTGAGCCTTCACACTGGCCATATGTCCTTTCCCTCGTGCAGCTGGGCGGTGTGTGTGCAGGTAGGGACACCACCGCTGTGCCTGTCAGGCAATGTGTGGTTATGGGGGCCTCTGCAGCATTAGGCCCTGCCAGAAACTCTGAGCCCTGGCAGCTGCCCCATCTAAGGTATGTTGATGCTGGCTCTGTATACAATACTGGTAACTGACTAGCAGAGAGATGACTTTGCTGTACAAACTTCACAGAATGGGAAAGCATTAATTTCAGTAACAGTTGCTTTTCATTAAAAAATGTTGGAGGGGTATGACTGTGAGTGAGATAACAGTAAACAGCAGTTGGGGTGGATCTAGCCATCCTCTACAGAGTCTTCTTTCAGCCTACAGAACCTTCCTCCAACTTAAAGTGGCACTTTCTGCAACGGAAGAGCCACTTGAGTTGGAAGATGACTCCTTACTCTGGAGGAAGGCTCTGCTCAAAGGTTTGGGAGGAGCGCGGTAGGGTCTACCACACTGGGAAGTCCTTCTAGAGATGTGCTTGCTATTCATAGGGTTCATGCTTTTCTGCACAGAAGATACATACCGTTGTGGTGGAGGTGAGACGGCGCGAAGGGATTGGACATTGGTCTGTGGCTGTGACTATCAGAGTGTAGCGCCCATGGCTTATTTCATAGTCCAGTTCTTTAACTGTGCGGATTTGTCCCTAAAATGAGAAATAAACAAACACAAAGAGTTGGCTTTCAACAGTGAGGGCAGCCTCTCATGGAATGTGGACTGGGGGGCACAGCATGGTGGTGCAAAGAAAGCAGTGGTGTGCTCACATACTAACCGTAGTGCGGTTTATGTGGAAGGTGCCCATGATGTTGCCCTCTGTGATGGAATACGTAACTGTGCCATTCAGTCCTTCATCCAGATCCACTGCACTGATGGTGATAAGGATGGCATTGAGCATGCCTGGGCCTTCATCAAGTGTCACTTCATACTGCTGCTGCTGGAACACTGGGGCATTGTCATTCTCATCCAAGATGCTTACATACACTGTAGTAGTAGCCTGTGGGCAAACACAGATACACTTGGAATCATGCAAGGAAAAGGGAGAAAGGAACCAGATGTGAGCCAACATTTTAAGATCTCTTTGTACTGCTATGTAATGTTGGCCCTACAGGGCATCAAAGACATCAAAATATAAACCTGGTGCCAAAGTCTGCTGATGGTATTCAAGAGACAGGGCAAGGGAAGGAATTAATTAAGTCAGGAACATCAAGTAAGTGATAGATCAAGGAGCATCAAGTAAACAAGACTTATTTTCAGATAAGAGATACCAAATAGATCTGTTGGTACTTTTCATGAAGTAATTACTTCTGAAAGTCTGAGGTAGCTTCCAGCCCTTGAATACAACAGTCAGTTAAAGAGGTCATTTAGTGATTAGTACATGTCTGTCAGAAATAAGAGACACCATGGAACTGTGGTGTTCCCTAACAAAAAGAAGGGATGTGATAGGTTAACAAAATACTGAGCCAGGAGAATGATGAGGCATGCTCTTTGAGAGGTCCCATGGGAGTTGGGACACCAAGCTGGTGGCAACCAAGAGCTAGGGCAGTGCCCTCAGAGGTCCTCCAAGAGCTTTCATGAGAGCTACATCAAGGAGCCTTCATCCAACTTGTGGCTCTTCAGCCAGAGGAATACTCCTTAGTCTAGAGGAAGACTACTGATTTTGCTGAGTGGAATAGTAGGAGACAGGCCAGTGACTCAGTGAAATGTTGACCACATGGAAGAGAAACAAAGAGTTCCTGCATCTTAGTGATGAAGAAGGGGAAACTGTGGCAGCAGCACTGATAAACTGAAGTCACGTTTCTGCTCTCTTCAAAACAAAATCTATTATGACCAATGTTCCCTCTAAGCTGTGGAGTCTTGTGAGCAAAAATTCTAATTCGTGAGCTACTGGCATTAAAATTGTGAGCAACAATTTGGGTACTGCATAAATTACATTGCTCTGGAGCCATCCTTCCTGAGCTAAGACAAAAATCTGTGAGCTGAAGACTAAAAAACTGTGAGCTAACTCACACTAACGAAGCTTAGAGGGAACACTGATTATGACTATTGAAAGTGAAAAAAAGAACAGTATGTTGAATATTCATTTTGTGACTGTAATTTTTCTTTGGGGGGGAAAAACCCCTTTAAACTGGAATCTTTAACTGCATTGCCGATGAATAACAGTTACTGAATTCCCTGCTATGGTGTTTTAAGGGATCACAAGCATCCTTGAGACCAGCCATTAGCTAATGTTCTAATAGAATGTCCATACAAATTAACCCTGCCTATTAACCCCCCCAAAACAAAACAAATAAAACAAAAATAAACAACCAAAACTGAGGAGCCAGTATTTCAAACTGTTCTTCAAATTACATGTTCATGGAGTATTTTGAATATCAGGCACTGCCGCCCAGTGTAAGTGCCAGTGCTTTTAAGAATGTGTCTCATGGTTGCCAGCACACTATGACCGATTCCGCAAAAGCAGTTGTTCTGCCCTCGGTCTGATGTTTTCCCCAGTTGTACTGCTCAATTTCCCGCTATTTGGTGAATGGCTGCATTTTGACCCACAGCTCCCCCCAATTTCCCCCACGTCTTCTTGATCCTAAAAAATAAGGATCAAGAAGACTCAGGGGGAATCAGGGGGCATGTGGATCAAAATGCGGTCATCAGCAAATATTGGGAAATTGAGCAGTACAACCATGGGAAATGGCAGACCAAGGGTGGAACAACTGCTTTTGTAGAATCGGTAACAGTCTGCTCAAACCTCTGAAGCTTGGAAAGAGAGATGAGCACTGCCCCTAGAGTTGGATTCGACTGGCTTTCAAGCAAGGGAAACCTTTACCTTTTACAGAAGCCCCTTACAGACTACCATAACTTATTAACTTTTGTGAGCTTTGTTGTTGTTGTTCAGTTGCACAGTCGAGTCTGACCCCATGGACCACATCATGCCAGACCCTGTCTTCCGCCATCCTCTGGAGTTTGCTTAATTTCATGTTCATTGCCTCGATGACACTGTCTAACCATCTCATCCTTTGCCATTCCCTTCTTCTTTTACCTTCAATCTTTCCCAGCATCAGGGTCTTCTCCAGTGAGTGCTCCCTTCTCATTTGGTGGCCAAAGTATTTGAACTTCAGCTTCAGTATCTGACCTTTCAGGGAACAGTCAGGGTTGATTTCTTTTAGGATTGACTGATTTGATCTTCTTGCAGTCCAGGGGACTCTCAAGAGTCTTCACCAGCACCATAATTCGAAAGCATCTATTCTTTGGCGCTCGGCCTTCCTTGTGGTCCAACTTTCACAGCCATACATTACTACTGGGAATACCATCACTTTGACTATGTGGACTTTTGTTGGCAGGGTGATGTCTCTACCTTTTATTATGCTGTCTAGATTTGCCATCGCTTTCCTCCCAAGGAGCAGGCGTCTTTTAATTTCATGGCTGCAGTCACCATCTGCAGTGATGTTGGATCCCAGGAACATGAATTCTGTCACTGCTTCCATGACTTCCCCATCTATTTGCCAAGGAGTGATGGGTCCGGATGCCATAATCTTACTTTTTTTGATGTTGCGTTTCAAGCCAATTTTTGTGCTCTCCCCTTTCACCCTCAGCAAGAGGCTGTTTAGGTCCTCTTCACTTTCTGCCATTCGAGTGGTATCGTCTGCATATCTGAGGTTGTTAATATTTTTCCTGACAATCTTAATTCCAGTTTGTGATTCATCCAGGCCGGCATGTCACATGATGTACTCTGCATATAAATTATATAAGCAGGGTGATAATATACATCCTTGTTGTACACCTTTTCCTATGCTAAACTAATCAATTGTTCCATATGCAGTTTTAACTGTCACTTTTTGCCCTTCATACAGGTTTCTCAGAAGACATGTGAGGTGGTCTGGTCTCTTTAAGGACTTGCCATCCTTTGTTGTGATCCACACAATAAAGCAGAAGTAGATGTTTTTCTGGTACTCCCTTGCTTTCTCCATAATCCAGCGAATGTTGGCAATCTGATCTGTAGTTCCTCTGCCTCTTTGAAACCCAGCTTGTACTTCTGAGAGTTATCTACCTACTGCCAAAGCCTAGCTTGTAGGATCTTGAGTACGACCTTGCTAGAGTGTGAAATGAGTGAGCAGTGACTCATAAGAGCTCAGGCTGAAATAAATTCTGTTAGTGTTTAAGATGCTCCCAGACTGCTATGTAATTCCCCTCTGGAATTATTAACAGTGATTATGACATTCCTTCCCTCGAGATTCCCCCCTCCCCCCACACACACACAAACTATCGGAGCTGGCCTGAACAGATGTTCCCTCATTAGATAAATAGTCGCTGATACTGAAAAGTCAGGAATCGCCCCTAAGCAACAGCTTTTGACCTCCTCCTACTGCTGGGGCTATTGAGTCACTGGGCGCTAGAGCTCGATAAAACTAGTCCCAGCAGGTGACTGGCCGGGGGCCTCCTCCGAGCGCGCTCTCTCGCCTCTGACCTCCTGGGGGTGCTCTTCGCTTCTGCAGCCTGAGGCGCGCAGCGTTTGTGCAGCGGCGGCGGCAGCAGCGCTGGTGAAATTTCCGGAGTTTCGCAGTCCCCCCGGCTGCTTCTGGCCAGCCCCGCGGCGAGTCCCTCGCACGATCCGCGCACGCAGAGCCGCCCGCCCGCCGCCGGGCAGAGCGGACCCGAGCGCCGAGCCGCGTGCCTCGCTGCCTCCGGGACGCACGGCATGGACCGCGCCGGGAAGCGGTGGCTGCTGATGGCGCAGCTGACGTTCGCCTTGGCTGCCTCGCAAGGTAAGGGCAGCCTCGGAGTCGCTTCGCCCATCCCTCGAGCTCCCTTCGCCGCCACGGCTGCCGCGGACAGTCCGGGTGGGTCCTCAGGGGGGGCCCCGGCGCGAGAGAGCCTGGCCCTTCCTTCGCCAGCTGCTGGCCACCCTTTGGGAGGGGGGGGGGCGAAGGAGGCAGTCCCGGGCGAGGGCGCTGCTGCTGTGGACGGGGGAAGTGGGGCCGAGTTTTCACAGCTGTACTACAATCAGGTGTGCCCCCCCCATACTTTGAACCGACTGCCCGCCAAAGGTTTCTCTGCCACCCCAAGCTGATAAGCAGGGCTGGTTAGCCTCTGAGCTAGCAGGGCATCGCCTTGGTCCCCGGGCTTGATGTGAATGGCACTTTTCTTTGGGATGCATAGAAAGGGGCTTGTTTGGAGTGCCGAGAAGAGCATCTTTGCAGTCCACAGCTCTGCCCAGCGTTGCTCTCATTCCTCTGGGTGTGTGCTGGCGCCTAAGGCTGTGAAGTGTCATGCTTGCTATGCCTTTGGCACCCACACACAGCTGCATCATTTACCAGTTTACCTCCCAAGTGCCATCAAAGGAAGCTGTTCAGCAACCACAGCTGCATGAGGATCTGGAGGGGCGGGAGAGCCCACAGCTGGGCACAGGCCAAAGTGCAGGCCTTCAGCTGGTGCTTGGTACCCTCAGGTGAACCTGTTGCAGAGCTATGATTTCACTCATGCATGCCTCAAGTACTTTTTGTTGAACCAGAGGAACTTTTGTTTGTTTGTAATTGTGGCTTCTGAGGTTTGCCGAGAGAAGCTGAGATCATGGCAGATTAAATCACTCATGCCTACCAAACAGTTTTACAGGGAGAGGGATGACAGGAACAATTAACAGATCATTTTAGCATGTAATCACTCCTTCATTTTGCATAAACAGGCAAAGTAATCAGCAATCTTGCGACTTCAATTGTAACGAAATATCAAAATTTCCTCTGAAATATAAGCCAGGCTGGCGTGTGAACATCTATGTAGAGCTATGATTTATTAGATTGCTTAGAGCAAATAACGGTCTTTTAGATTCAGTTAACCATTTATAAAATGATAATATTTATATCCTGTTTTCCAGGGTTACTATGAGGCCAAATTGGATTAATACTGTAAGGCACTTAGCATGCAAAAAGGGTTGTAACAGTAATTATTACCTCCCTGTTGCAGATGCTGACTGACAGGGTGGCTTGGCTACAGCCCCCAGCAAAAGGATGCAAGATAGGACTTCTAGACAGGATGCTAGACAAGATTTCGTCCTCCTCAGGAGTCAGTTTGGGGTGTGCAGACTCTAATCTGGGAGAACCGGGTTTGATTCCCCACTCCTCCACTTGCATCTGGCTGGATGACCTCGGGCAATCCATAGTTCTGGCACAATTGTTCTTGAAAAAGAACAGTTTCTGTCAGAGCTCTCTCAGCCCCACCAACCTCACAGGGTGTCTGTTGTGGGGAGGGAAAGGGAAAGGAGTTTGTAAGCTGCTCTGAGACTCCGAGTGAAGGGTGGGGTATAAATCCAACCTCCTCCTCCTCTTCTTCTCCTCCCTCAAAACATTTAAAGGGGCCCTTTAAATACTTTGGAGAAGCAGGGCCTATACTCCAAGCCACAAATTCACCAACAATGAAAAGCTCTGACAGAACTATGGCTTGCCGAAGGTCATCCAGAAGCTGCAAGTGGAGGAGTGAGGAATCAAACCCGGTTCTCCCAGATTAGAGTCCGCGCACTTAACCACTACACCAAACTGGCTCATAAGCAGGGGGAGGCCGCGTGCGTGCGTGCTTCTCCTCCAAAGCATTTAAAGAGACCCTTTATATACTTTGAGGGAGAAGCAGGGGGGAGGCCGTGAATTTCATCCCTGGGAAGTTAAAAATCTTGGAGGTGGCCAGGAGCCATGCGGGGTTGCCAACATCATCGAGGGGGAGAAAGCTCAGTGGGCCTGGCAGCTAGAAGACACGCCTAGCTCGCTGCCACTGTCATCGACAGGGGAAAGAAGTTTTGGTGAGCCTGGTGGCTGGGAGCCTCATGGGGCTCACTGCTATTGATAGGAGAGAAGTCTTGGTAGGCTGGGAGCCATGCAGACCTTGCCACCATTGACTGGGGGAGGGACCCTTGGCAGGCCCAACAACTGGGACTCATGGAGGGTTCACCAGCATGGCCATTGATGGGGGGAGAAGCCTTGGTGTCCTTGGCAGCCAGGAGCTGTGTGGGCCTTGCTGGTGTGTATATGTGGG
>NW_015173674.1:548943-585048 GCF_001447785.1 Gekko japonicus
GAAGCTTGGCCTGGCAGCAGTGATGGGGGGGGGGTAAAAATAGGAGGTGTAATGGATCCAGGGCCATAGCCAGTGGTGGGGAGCTGGGGGCAGTGTCCCCCTTTGAATCTGCAGTGCCTCCACCCCAGTCTTCCCTTTCACTTGCTTTGTATTGCTTGGGCTGTGCCATGTGGCCGCTGCGCTGGACTAAAGTGATTTCAAAGCAGCCCGAAGACAGGAGCCCCCAATTCTAGGAGGAAGCTGCAGGGTGCAGGGCCGTAGCCAGCGAATCTGCAGCACCCCCACCCTCCTTCCTTCTGCTCACTTACCCCAGCTTTGGGCCAGCACAGCAGCGTGGCATGGCTTAAACGCTCCCAGACTCCCTCCCCTCCACTGCACCTGTGCCAGCCTGACTCCCAGTCACATCCAAAGAATGAGGAAAGGGGAAGCAAATGTAGAGAGCGTGGGTGTGTGTGTGTGTGTGCCACGCCTTGTAAAGTTGGAAAATATAAAAGCAGAATAGAAAAGGAACAAATTACAACAGGAAGACAAGAGTCTAGAGGCACCTTCTACGCCTGAGCTTTCAAAGAGTAGAGCCCAGCCACGTTTGTTCACTGCAGCAAGAAAAAAAGTAGAAGCCATTGTGAGAGCTTAAAGAATAGCAAACCAATTGCAACACTAAAAGGGGAAAAGAGCAAGTGAAAAGAAAGAGTCGAAAGTCCTGCACTTTCTTCTGCATACAAGTCAAGAGAATGCACCGGAGACACACACACCAGGCTGGGAGGTGCATCCAGAGGGCTTGGGAATTACATGCAACCGGTCAATTTAATTTAATTACTGCCCTCCCCCTCTGGTGCTCCGGTGCCTTCCCGAAAAAATTCCTGGCTACGGGGCTGAATGGATCCCCCTGCTATTAGCACTGGTCCCCAATTGTAATATTTATATCCCCTCTCATTTCCTTACACTCAAGGCATGGGTGATACTAAGATACTAGCACCAGTAGTGAGTGAGAAATCCCAAACATCTCTCTATCATCTTCCACCCTCCTATCTTGCTGTTATTTTTTTTTGGGGGGGATGGTAGCTGAAAGTAGAAATGTTTCTGGCTAATGGATCTGATACACTTGATGCATATGACGACGTGTGACTCAGAAAAGCTTCTATTGGAATAAATACTGGGTGATTTCCCACAAGTGCTGCTCAGCGCTCACTCCTCCCTTTTGCCCCGATGGTACATGTCAATTTCACACAAGCTGCTGCACGGCCACATTTTGCCCCGCAGCTTCGTGCAATTTCCCCCGCGTCTACTCAATCCTCAAAAAACACATGGACAGGATCAAGATACAAGTTTTTGCAACTTTTAATTAAGTAATTCCTTTTCCTAGAAGTTGCAAAGGGCAGCAAACATAATGCACAATTCTTTCAGAACTAGTGTGGTGTAATAGTCAGAGATGAGGACCTGGAAGAACTGGGTTTGAATAATCATTCAACCATGAAAGTTAGTGGACAATCTTGTGTTAGTCACTTGTAGGGTTGCCTGGGAGCATTTGGGGGTGGAGACTAGCATGGCAACATCATGCTGGTGCACTGACATCACTTCCTGTGAAAACCAGAAATGGAATCATGGGACACTCTAGAATTTAGAACAGATGTAGTGTTTACAAAAATCCCACAGGTGAAACCAATATTTATACAGGTAAGTTTTCAACATCAGTGAGGTATA
Organism: Gekko japonicus; assembly: GCF_001447785.1. Taxonomy (NCBI): domain Eukaryota; kingdom Metazoa; phylum Chordata; class Lepidosauria; order Squamata; family Gekkonidae; genus Gekko; species Gekko japonicus. The sequence continues at coordinate 550,645 of NW_015173674.1, forward strand.
CTAGCAACATAAGACTTTGAAGGTTTTTCCTCATTGAATATTGACTGGCTGCCCTATTAATATATTTCTTTTGATAAATTGGAAAGCTGTTTTGCTGCTGTTGTTTACCTTAAAAACAATGATGAGTCCTTTAAGAGTTCCCTAATCAGCCTCTACTGAGGAAGACTATTCAAAATGAAGTTATGGAATCCAGAGTCTTTGTCATTCAGTGTAGACTTGCCTGTTGGATATATTGTCTCCTTACCAGTTGGACTGTTGAAAACTTACCTGTATAAATATTGGTTTCACCTGTGGGATTTTTGTAAACACTGCATCGGTTGTATTATTGAGAAATTGTAGACTTACTTGTTGGATTGGCGATAACTTACCTGTTGGACTTCTGAAATAAAAGATAGGATTTACCAGTTGAATTTTTGTAAAATACCACTTAAGTGGTATTCCTAGTTGTATTATTACCAGTTATACTTGTGTAACTCATTAGTAAATTGTTCCATATTTTTTCTTAGTGTCTTTTTACAGTTTTCTTTGATCTTTTCATGTTTACTGTATAATTGCTGATTGTTTACATTCTAGAATTTGCCATAGAGTTATTGTAAATCAGAGATTGTCCCATGATGCCATGTCTGGTGAAAATCACATGCTGCCACCCTCCACGCTTTCCAATGGTGCTTCAGGTGGTGGCAGTCAACAAACTGGGTGACTGGGAGGTCTTCTACTGGGGCAGGAGACCCGGCAACCCTAATCACTTGAGATAGTAATACAGTAATACTAGACTGGAACCTTAAAGTACCATGAAGAACGTAATATCCACAGATGTAGAGAAAGTGAGCTTTCAGCTTTTCTAAGATGGTCAGAAATATTCTATCCCCTCAAAAAAGCTATCCAGGGACAGGCTAAAATGAAGGGCTTCCTGCATGTTGCTTTGCTGGAAGGTGAGCAAAGCAGTGAAAGGTTGGGCTCTGGCTCTAGAGGAGTAGATACAGAAGTTCATGCACTTTGTCTTTTCTAGATCACATGCATTCCCTGAAAGTAGGGCTGCCAGCCCCCCCCTTGCTGAGGGCGGGGGACCCCCACCCTAGCTGCCACCCCTTGCTGCCAATCAGCTGGCCAGTGAAGGAAAAATGGCACAAAAATCGGGGGGGGGGGGGGCGGGCGAGTTCCTGTTAACCTCCACAGTGTTGTGAGGAAAATTTTTACCTTTTGAGAAAAAAAAGCTAGTAGTGGTAGTAGCGAGTCTACATTTGACTATTACATAAATTATTTTGAGAAGATTATTTCCATAACCTTATAAAACTCTCAGAATGAATTATTTTAAAGAATAATTTAAACATTATAAGAGAAAACAGATTCGTTGAATTTCATTACACAAAATGTTGTCCTCTACAGGGGCAGCCAGGCCTCCAGAGAACAGGTCCCCCTGCCCCTTTCCACTATATTGGTAGACTGAGCCTCTGGAGAACAGGTCTCCCATTCTTTTCCACTATATTGGTAGACCTGGCCTCCAGAGAACAGGTTACCCACCCCTGACCACTATACTGGTAGACTTGGCCTCTGGATAATAGGTCTAACCCTTCCCTTTCCACTATATTGGTAGACCTGGGCTTGGACCTTCGCCTTGCGCTGACCCTTAGAAAACATACCAGCAGGGAGAAAAAACTCTTGCAGTCTGTTTTGGTTTTTTTAGTGAAATATGATAACCAGCATTACAGGTCAAGTATAACAGAGGTGGAAGAATCACTGTTAGAACCATGCCTAACCTATCAGGAAGTTGCTTAAATGTTATTAACCTGCCTAAACTACTTACTCATTCAAATATTTATATCCCACTTTTCCATGTGACTCAAGGCAGCTTACAAATCATACTGAAAAGCATAATAGGGGTGTGCAAAAAGAAGAAGTAATTCTTGCTCAGTTATAGCCTATGGGGACCATTATAGTCAATGAGCCCCATAGGCTAAAATGGAGAATTGATCTGGGGGTATCTGGGGCTCTGGGGGCCTGCTCACTGAGGCAGAGGAACCAAATTTGCAGCATAGCTGCTGGTCCTTGTCCTCAACCCCCCCCCCCCAAGTTTCAAAAAGATTGGACCAGGGGGTCCAATTCTACGGGCCCCAAAATGATGTGCTCCCATTATTGTGAGTTGAAGCTAAAATGCTCTGAGCAGCCCTGTGAAATGTTGTGTGTCAGCACCCTCTAGCGCAGCTTAGAGGGAACTGTGGTTATCAGGTATACCTGCTGCACAGCTTAAGTCAATCAGCACAGCCGCATTCATCACCCTCTTTCACTACATTATCTTTACACATATCCCTCATTAGCATCTCCCATAAAGAAAATTTCAAATCTTCCAATAACACTTTCTCACTGGGGACATCATATGCTCATAAAAACACAGGGGAGTGTTTCCAGCTGCATCAGAGTTCCTCTGCTCCATGTTAAGACCTACAATCTGCGGACTTGGTCTTGCCCATACATTTCCCACTGTTTCTCTTTACCAGAGACAGTTCCTGTTTTCTGGTATATGGGTCTGCTGAGTCAGCATGCCTATTTTTGTCCTTTGGAGATATTAAAATTTTGTGAGCTGCTAGAATTATAGAGTTGCTTCTGCCACCTTCTGTCTGGTGGGGGGCTCCAGGCTCCTCTCCAGGATTCTTCTGCCACATGCATGAAGCGATAATGTCACCAGTAGTGATGTCATCATGCTAGGGCCATTGTGCAGCGATGCTGTGTTTGGGGCAAAAACTCTGCCCCCCAAATGCTGGAGTGTCACGGTGCAATGGCCCCAGCGTGATGATGTCACTACCTGTGACATAATTGTGTCAGCAGTGTCCCCCAGGGACACTACTGTTTGGGGGTGGGGCTTCCCCCACCAGCCATCTGGCCAGCAGCAGATTAGCCCCCCTGAAATCGGGGGATCCCCTGGCCCCACCAAGGTGATGGCAACCATATAGAATTATCATTTCTTGGACTGTAGGATTTTGAATAAAGGTTTTTGTAGGTATTATTTTGTAGGCTAGATGGCCATCTGACCGCCGTGCTGATTCTGTGAACTTAAGCAGATCATGAGAGGGAGGGCAGGAAGGGTTGCATCAGTGCTTAGTTCTTGTGGCCCTTTCTTACATGCCCAGGGAAATGCTGATCACCACTTTGGGGTCAGGAAGCAATTTTTCTGCAGACCATTTTGGCTGGAGATGCTGGAGTTTTGTTTTGTTTATTTGTCATCTTCTGGGCATTGAACAGTGGTCACTGCAGGTATGGGGGGGAGGTATTTGTGAATTTCCTGCATTGTGCAGGGGGTTGGACTAGATGACCCTTGAGGTCCATTCCAATTCTATGATTCTATTATTATTGTGTATGAAGAAGATGACTATCAAGAGAAAATGTGACTGACTGATCCAAGGTAAAATAAGCTACTTAGAACAGAGTGCAGGATTTAACAGTGAAAACTTCATTCCAGTCCGAAGCTAGAGCAGTGTTCTAGCTTCATCATAATATTTGTATTTATTTATTCAAGTCTGCTTTTCTGAGACTCAAGGCAGATTACACAATAAACAATGCAGTTGGAAGTAGGGTTGTAGAACCAACCAGAAATCTACAAAACAGATAGTACAGTCAACAAATAGTATAGTCAACCTTCCAAATCACCACTCCTTACTCACTTTACGTCTGTCCTGAAGGTCAAAATGTTACATTGACTTGCAAGATCAGTGCACCTTTTGTTGACCAGCATGATGTCTTTTATAAATTGAGGTACTTCTGCATTAAGTATTAACATGACATTAAATGATGCAAAGTTATATAGTAGGATTCTACTTAAAGCAAAGCATATGCAATAATATAGACCACAGTCCTTAATAATTCATCCAAGTAACTTTCTGAATAGTTTTTGCACGGTGCTACTCTGATGCTTTCATAGAAAAACCCTCTTGAATAATTTAGTTTTGCATAATTTGCAGAAAGCGAGTGGGAGCCCTCCTGATCTCCTCAGCAGGCCATTCCACAAGCGGGGGGGAGGGCACAATTGAGAAGGCACTTATATGGTTACTACGGGCAATAGCATGCTATGTGACCCTGTGAATATTTGCATATCTGTTTATTTTCATGCTGAACTGGAAAGTTTATGCTTCTCTCTGTTTGCCATAAGCACGTTGCATCATTTACAAAATATTTATCTGATGTTCCTTTCTCTCTCCATATAGTACAGTCAACCTTCCAAGTCACCACTCCTTACTCACTTTATGTCTGTCCTGAAGGCCAAAACGTTACATTGACTTGCAAGATCAGTGCACCTTTTGTTGACCGGCATGATGTCTTTTACAAATTGTGGTACTTCAGCAGCCAGAATGATCACAGTTGTTCTGAGAAAAAGCACATCCGCAATGTCACAGAGAGGGAGCTGCATCGTGACGCAGGGAAACAACGTGGACTTCTCAGTAACATCACAGCTGAGGAGTCTGTCCATGGCCAACCAGCAAAGCATCATGGTCTAGAGACCTCCTCGGATCACCATGGGACATTCCATATCACCATGGCACACCTTACTCTGCAGGACAGTGGGAGCTACTGCTGTTATGTCATAGAGACTAAGAAGGAGCACAACAAGGCACATATCCAGCAACATGCTCATGGCTTCATGGAACTTCGTATACAAAAAGGTAAGTGAACTCTGTACACAAACCAAGTGCAACTAAAGTCATGTATCCTTTGTCCCCTCATCATATTTCTTTAGAATCACCTGGGCAAATGAGTGGACTGATCATGATATGTAGACTACCAATGGGGGGAAAAAACAAAGGGGAAGTTTATTCTGAACAAGATAAATTCTAATCCAGGAAGTAGTGCCTTATCTGGTTTAATGACATTGTCATGTTACTAACCCTGACTGGCTGTAAACTTGTCAAGTTTACAGCATGATCCCCAACTGTCTGTGATGACTATTCATAGGAAGAAAGTGCCATTAAAAAGGCACCAATGCAACAACAAATCAAGATAACAATGGCAGAGCCCTGTTTAACGTGCTCAAGACTTGTGTTTAAAAAGTGAAGTCAAGGTTGGATTGGGTGTGATTATTCTCAGCAAAAAACATGCAAATTATCACAGGACATACTCAAATCCCTTTCACGTTGTGACCTGACAGTATCCATGCCTGACAACATAGCAGTTTACTTCCCCCAATTAGAAAGGATACCTCACTCATTTATCTCCTATTTTGACATATTTATTGCCTCAGTGTTCTTGCCCCCTTAATTAAATCAAAACAACTGTTGACTTTGTAGTCTTAGCTTCTTATTTAGTTTTGTCTTTGCATATCTTAAAACATCTTCATCCTGTTACATACTAATTTGCTGTTCAGCCTGCCTATAAGTCTGAACTGTTACCTTCCATTCCAATGTATTTGAAAAAGTGTGCATGCACACGGAGCTCATACCTTGAATAAATCTTTGTTGATCTTAAGGTGTCACTGGACTCAAAATTTGTTCTACTGCTTCAGACCAACATGGCTGCCCACCTGGATGGATACCAACCGTATCTATAAATCTCTGCAGCCAGACCATCCTAGTAAGCCCCTGCCATTTATTCACTTCAAACTTTCTTTACTAACATTTGGGAGAATCCATGCAAGAAATACTAGAATTTTTGGTCCTGAAATAATAAACACTAGCTTAAAAATTCATTGTACTACAAACAGCAAGACCAAAAGGCATCAAACCCACACCTTTGAGGAATCTCATAATGTTAAAACATCATAAGAATAATGTCACATTAAAAAAAATTAAACTTCAAATATTAAAAGTAGATAAAAGCTACTACTGCCTAATACTGCTTCTTGACTTATTAGTTTTAAGCAGATTACTAAAATATAGAAAAAGCTGGACCCCATTTGACTAGCTGTGAAAATCTATCATAGATGCATAAAATTTCATAGCTTAAAATAGTGATAGGTCTGCTCTTATCTTCTAATAAAAGAGGTAATGTCTCCATATTATCTATATTTTGGAGCAAAGGAATTAAAAGATTTCTAGGCTCAGAAAAATTATTGCATTCAAAGGTCACATGATAGAGGGTATCTACACTATTTGCTCCACAGTCACATACTCTATCAGAGTATGATATCTTAAGTAGGGGTGTGCATTCGAATCTACTGCAGCTGGAAATATACCCTAAAAATACCTTATCATTTAAACAAGGCTGCAAGTGAAGCCAGCCCAAAGCTGACCTTGTGGGGAACAGTCTGCTTCTCACTGGCTCAGCTGAGCGTAGGGCTGGCTTCCTGTGCAGCCCCATTTAAATGAGGCTGCTGGAGAAGCCACCCCAAAGCTGACTCGGTGGGAGTGGTCTGCTTGCTGTCAGGAAGCCTAGCCAACATAAAGGCAACATAGCAAGGAACAGTCAATATGAGCAGTAATCAGGGAGCGCTCCAGGTGGAAGAATACCAACAAATTGAACGAACTATGTTGTGCTCTACAGATTGTACTCTTATAATCATACTTAAATAGACATTTCTTAATCATTCTTATAGCTTCCTGTCTGGTAACTGGAATCCAAGGAAAGATTGAAGAACTGTAGTCATTGCTCGACAAGTTTATCCCAGTGGGAAACAAGAGTCCTCTCTTGGATATCAGATTGTATAATTTTAACTTTAAGGGGAAAAACCTTCAAACAGGCCCAATCTGTAAAAGATGATTGGTGTCCGAAGTAGTCATCTGATACCCATCCGTCAAGACCATAACAAATTGAGAGCAGTAAAATAGATTTCCACAAATGATGCTTTCTGTAGCACCTTGATGCTCTCAGATAAATATTGTGGTTTTAAGAGAAAAATTACACTAGGATTTTGTGTGGATAATAGTAAACTAGAGCAAATTTAATCCCACTTGTTGCCTGCATACTCTAAACCGATCTATCAAGATAAGGACCTGAAACCTACCAAAAAAAAGTAGATAAAAGCAGCATTAGAAATACACAAAACAGAACTAAAATAATAATATAGTAATTGCAGCAGATGGAAATGAAGATATAAAGTGAAAGAAGAACACTCACCCAAATGCTAAACTCAACCAAGAAAACTCAACCAAATCACTTGATGCCTAAAACTGAATGGGCTTGTCAGGTGAACTGTGATGGACAGGATGTGTGACAATCAAAGTGACATCACGGAAAAGACTCTGTGGTTGTCACCCTCCTAACCATGAAAAATGGGCCTCTGATGCTGTACTGAACTGGCAGGCAAGTGTACATGGCAGTAGGGAGTCCTTCCTGTGCTCAGACCATTTAGGGCTTTAAAGAAGATTAATTGGCAGGGAAGTAATTTCCCCCCCAGAACTGATGTGTTTTCTATATCCTGTGCTCATTAGCAGTCTTGGGATCACATTCTGAATTGTCTGAAATTTCTGAACTGTCTTCAAGCTATGTTAATTGCATTACAATGGATTACAATGGTCAGATCTCATTTTTCAGGAAAGGCCATAGCTGTCACACCAACCAAAACTGACTGAAAGTCATACCTGTCACAGAGGAAGCCCCTGTCTTCACTTATAGCATTACAACCTGTGAGAGACTGCTTCTTGGGAGAGACTGCAAGACCACCGAGTAGAGTCATTTATTAACCACTATGTATATAATATAGCTATATTATTGATCAGCTATTCCTCAGTCTTAAGGAGACTCAGCGATAACCCAACCCACTACCACTTTCAAGGTTTTTGTTCAGAACTTCTACTTCTCATATGACTATGATGACAAGGGAAGCATACTGGTCTGTCGGTAGCAGCAATCTGCCACACCTGTCCACTTCAAGGTGGCTCACAACAAGTGATGACAATGGCTTGATTCAAATTTAATGAAAATGGTATATTCTAATTGATATTGTTAATTTGAATATATTTATCATTTCAGTTAGTTGGTTCAAGGTAGTTTTATTGTACATCTTTTTCACCTGTCACACCCTTTTGTACTTTTGTCTGTTTGTCTGAAGGGTTTCCTTTCCCCACCCTTTGAATCATATATCCTAAGCACAATTAAACTCTTCTAAGTCCATTGGGCTTAGAAGGGTGTAACTGTGTTTAGGATTTAGGGTTGCCATCAGGCCTGGAGAAAAATGCCCTGTCCCTTTAATAGAAGCTTAATGTGTGGACATGGACAGATGAAGCTTTTCATGGCATCAAGGTAAGTGACATCACCTGGTAAATAACATTTCATTAATACTTGGTAAATAACATTCAAGTAAATCTCTATTAAAGGGATATTTCTCCAGGCTGTTGACAACCCTGTTAGGATTGAACTGTAAACCTCCCACGGAGGCAACATTACAAGTTGAAGTAAATAATCTTTAACCACCTATTCAGAAAATTTGTGTGGGACTACCGTACTCACTATGCGGACTGCATGCCTGTCTCGGCTTGCCAGTCCCGGAGGGGATCCCCCACTTTTGCAGGCTTGGGTCTGCTGCTGGTCAGCTGGCCATTGGGGGAAACCCCACCCCCCACCTTGTCAACGTTGTTGAACTTCGACTTTTGTCTTGACTTTGATCAAAGTTTTGTGTTTTTTATCATTAAAACAAGAATTGATTTTCCATGAAATTAACTTTTTAAAAAAACTTCCACAGCAAATGGCACACTTCCCAACTGCACGTTCCATCCTGTGAGCAGAGAAAATGAAAGTAAGATTGCCTTTTGCAACATTATTATTTTATTGTCTTTAGAATAGGCAAATATGTAGAAAAATGATTATTTTAAAGGGGAAAAAAACTATGTCTTTAAGAGACTGGCAAGTAGCACATTCAGTTTAAGCAGCTTGGATGTTTGAGGTTTTAATGATATCTCATAGATTTCTATTTTCAGTCTTAATCATGTTATCTGTTTTATCCCCTTTGACATCCCTTCTCTTTGTTTCTTCCCTTCTGCCATGCAGTTCCCTGTGCTGGAAACTGCCACACCTTCTCATTATTTTTTTAATTTAACAAGACCTTTCCTGGACCTTATTTGCCCTTTCATTAATGCTTCCCTACCTTTTAACCCACTACTTATATGTCAGTCTCATCCATGACTAATACAGATCACAGTTTAGTATAAATCTAATATAGATTATAATACTTCTGTGGGCTATGCTGATCTGTGCACAATGCCCATCAGTAATCATAATACATCTTAAAATTGTAGTAGTGATTAATTGTTTTTTCGCCTTCAGAAGCAACACAGGGGGTTTGGATGGAGGCAAATATTTATGAGTGCAAAGAACCATTGTACATTTCTGTCCCAGCTCCAAAAGCCCTTTTGTACTTTTTTCTGAATAACAAAAAATTTACTCTCTTGTACCTTCCCTTCCTCGAGGAAAATGTAGTTGCAAGTTTGGCGTTCATTTCAGTGGTATTCCTAAGTGGGATGGGTAAAAGTTCATTGCAGTGATTTAGGTCAAATGTAAGTCTTCGGCTTTGAAACGGAGATGAGCACCGCAACCCTAGAGTCGGACTCGACTGGCTTTCGAGCAAGGGAACCTTTACCTTTACCTTTTAAGCCTGGGGTTCCTGGCATGATGGTATCTGAAGCTCTTTTAAATCAAACATACAGCAGGATCAAATGTGAAATAGCAGCTGTGACACTGTAATCCTATTACTGTAATAATGTATACAAGTTGGAAGAATAAATTCCATTTCCCAAATCTTCACCTATACACTTTCAGAGGTTTGAGCAAACTTTCTCTTCTACCTCTCTTATCTTAATCTTAGCAAATTCCCATTCAGGCAGACAGGTTATAACAAGTCTTGCCACTTTACTGTTTCCATTTTTAGTTAGGTCTTTATGTATGCTGGACAAAATTTAGTATCTGTAAATAAAGCACTTTTCTGGTTTGCATCGAACTATTGGAATTTGGATTTCATTGACTTATTTAAATCTGCAAATGGATAGCAAGGTGCTGAATAAACAATATTTGCAAGCCTACGTGTACCAGGCCAAGCTATAACATAATAAAATTTAGGAGTGAGCAGTCTAGTTAATAAAACCCAAAGCTTTAAGTGTTATTATATTTCATTAGCTTGTCATGGATGTGAGCCAAAGAGCAATGAAACAAGGAAGTGTCTTTTCACTGACTTCAGTAGGTTTTGGATCTAATCCAATCTTTGCAGCTGAAGCATTTTTGCTGTTATCTCTGGACTAATGGGACTGAACAAAGTCCCCTTGTTAAAAATGATGCTATCTGGAATATTCTTCAAAATAACTTAGGGAAGGTCCTACAAACTTTGGAAACCCTTCCTCCAAAGTAGCCCAAGACTAAAACTGAATCATCAAACCAATCTGAACTACGCACACACATACACTGTATCTAATCTTCTCTCTCTCTCTCTCTCTCTCTTCATCACCACCACCACCACCATCTATTTTTTTTAACCTAAACAGTATCTAATGAGTTGGTTTTAAATTTTCTTTCACTCATTAGCCAGATACATATTTCACATTCATTGACATGTATATATTCATTTGTATTTTAAGGGCAGGTGAGAGGTTAATAATTCAGTTTTAAACCCACCCATCTCCCCCACAAATTACCTTGGCCTCTTCACTACTTAGATGCTTTATTTTTTTTTAAAAAAAAAATCATTAGTGATTTATATCCTGGACACAGAATTGGAATTGCCACATTTGCCTGTCTGGAATCCAGCACCTTTAACAGCTGCATTACAGGCAGAAACCAACCAGGTGAAGCTGTCATTACTATGGGTGATTTCCCACAAGCGCTGCTCCGCGCTCACTCTTCTCTTTGGCCCGATGGTACGTGTCAATTTCACACAAGCTGCTGCGCAACCGCATTTTGCCCAGCAGCTTGGTGTGATTTTCCCCAAGTCTACTCAATCCTGCTTTTTGAGGATTGAGTAGATGTGGGGAAAATCGCACGAAGCTGCGGGGCAAAATGCGGCAGTCTGCTCAGGGCGTTGGTGTGGCCCATCGCTTTGCCCGGGCGGTGCTCCAGGCGGTACTGGTACCCCACCAGGAAAAGGGACCACCGGAGCACCCGGGGAGACATGACTTGCGGCGTTTGCTTGTCAGCAGCCAGGAGGCCCAAAAGGGGCTTATGGTCTGTCACAATCGTGTTATGGAAGTTATGGAATTTTTTTACCCCTGCCACAATTGCCAACTCCTCCTTGTCTATTTGCGCATAGTTGCGCTCCGCGGCCATCAGCGTCCGCGAGTAATATGTGTGAAATTGACACGTACCATCGGGGCAAAAGGGAGGAGTGAGTGCGGAGCAGCGCTTGTGGGAAATCACCCCATGTCTTAAACTCACAGGTGGCATCTGTTAGTTGATGACTCAGAATAGGTGCAAGTTTTAACCTCCAGCAATGGGAAGAATTTCTTGCTCGCCTGCTCATTTTGCCTCTCATTTCTTTATTCTTTTTTTCAGACATCACAGCAGCTGCTTTGGCAACAGGGGCCTGCATTGTGGGCATTTTGTGCCTACCCCTGATCCTGCTCCTTATTTACAAGCAGAGACAAGCCATCACTAACAGGCGTATGTATCGTGATCCACCCCCTTTCTCTTCATCACTTGTTAATTTATTCCTTTTACTATCCTATAAAGGTTTAATTGTTTGATACAAATCAGTGTACCTGTCTACTTCTCCTTTACTGTGACATTCGAAGAGCAGGTTCTAATATGTAATGCCACTACATCTATGACACTCATGCACAGAGGGTGGAAAGAGGGTTGCAAGGCCTTAGCTGGGATTTGAAGGGCTCTGTAGCAGTAGAAAATGACATGCCAGCTTGTTCCCCTTTCCCTCCAAAATGCTGGAGCCACAACAGGACATCTTTAGCCTTAGAGCAGGTAGAATGTGAAGACAGGCAAAGTAACCAGGGAGGAGATGAGGGTGCATCATCTTTTGCTGCTGTGGCACTGAGTAAAAGACCTATGTGAACTCTGGGTTGAAATCTGGCAATCCTAGGTTGAAATTAAGTTAAACAAACCATTAACAATAAAGGATATGGATTTGATAGCTTTGGGCACAGAGGAAAAATATCTATTAATCATTTATTGCCTTGTCCACCACGGTGTAACTGCAGTCCAGTACCGCTGGGTTGGGCCGATGGAGCAATTGGAACATCGTGGCCCATGGCGTCCCCCTTCCTGACCTCCTCCTGATATGCAATGGGGGAGTGTGTAATTATAGTCTTTCATGTATCCTGTTAGTTGTGAATTTTAGCTTCAACTGTTTTAATCTGTTTTATCTCTATTGCACTTTGTGCCTTGTAAGCTGCCCTGAGCCTGCGTGCGGGGAGGGTGGGGTATAAATGAAATAAATAAATAAATAAACTATTTTCCTTTTGCCAAAAAGAGGAGGCTATTATAGCATATTTTAAGTAGGGCTTATGTAATATCTCATACAAATTGTGATATAGTGTTATAGTTTGGTATAGTGGTTAAGTGCACGGACTCTAATCTGGGAGAACCAGGTTTGATTCCCCACTCCTCCACTTGCACCTGGCTGGATGACCTTGGGCAAGCCGTAGTTTTGATAAGAGCTGTTCTTGAAAAAGAGCAGTTTCTGTCAAGAGCTCTCTCAGCTCCACCTACCTCACGGGCAATGTTCCCTCTAAGCTGAGTTATTGTGAGCTAGCTCACAGTTTTTTAGCCTCCGACTCACACATTTTTGTCTCAGACCAGGAAGGATGGCTCCAGAGCAAACTAATTTATGCAGTAGCCAAATCTTTTGCTCACAACTTTAATGCCAGTAGCTCACAAAGTAGATTTTTTGCTCACAAGACTCCACAGCTTAGAGAGTCACAGGGTGTCTGTTGTGGGGAGGGGAAGGGGAAGGAGTTTGTAAGCCACTCTGAGACACCTTTGGGTAGTGAAGGGCGGGGTATAAATCCAATCTCTTCTTCTTCTTCTTAATAAAACTAATATTTGGGTCTATCTATCAAGTACTGCTCATATGGCTATTGCCTTAAGCAGATGTTAGAACCAAAAATATTTTAAAAGAGTTTACTCAGTATTATTTTTCTTATATTTGATTATTGTGCCTATGAATTTTGCCACTGAGAGAGTGACACGATCATTTGTATCCAATAGGGGCCATATCACCTGGGCTCGCACATTTAGCAATTCTGATTTTTTTTAGTAAAGGGGTGACTAAATTAACCCTCCACTCACTGAATATAGGGCACTCCATAATCATATGTTCGATGGTTTCGATTTTATCAGATGAGCATCTGCATGTTCTGTTAGAATATGATATTCTATTATATCTGCCCTCCAAAACCGCTGAGGGAAGAATGTTCATTCTTGCAAAGTAAAAGCTCTTTTGAGTTTTGGGACTGTAATATTTGGGTCAAAGCTCTCTCTATATCTAATTCTGAACATAGCTCCCTATGGGTATGGATCATACGTCTGCAAAGGGGGTCCACCAGGGGGGGTCATGCCCATCCATGGATTAGGAAAATTGGGGGGGGGGCTATCCATGGATTAGGAGGGGGAAAAGATTTAAAAACCCCAAACCTGTTGAATTTACGGCCAAAAGAGATCTCATGATGCAATGTCATGACATCTTACTTGCCATTTTGTGGGTTGCCTGGCAACTCACATTACGGAAATGGCAATGGTAGCAGCAAAAGCAGGGTGAGAAGGCAGCAGTGGGAGAAGTAAGAAAGGAGGAGGAAACAGGAAGGCAACAGTGGGTGAAGTAAGGAAAGAGGAGGAAACAAGAAAACAGGAAGGAAGGAGGAGGGGACGACAGCAACAGCAGGGGAGAGAAAAGAGTAGGCCACGGCAGTGGAAGAATGGTGGTGACAGATGAAAAGGTGGTGGCAAAAAAGGAGGAGAAAGGATGAGGAAGCAGAGATCAGTGGGGGGGAAGATGGGATTTATCTTCACTTGTTCTGACATAATTGTTAAAGATCAACAATCCACAGGGTTTAGAAGGCTATCAGCTGCTTTTACAGTCTGACAAGGCGGCAGTTTCTTTTCTGTTCATACATATTTCTTAGAAAAAGATCACTAATTTTAAAACAAACATTACAGAAAAGGTTGGGGCTCTTTAACAGAGCTATAAAATATACATCAGCACGTTGTTTTCTGTGCCTGGGTGTGGCAAGTACTTGGTCACTGCTTAGATGGTATTCACATCACATCTGCTCTGCTCTGCATTAACATCTGCTGGGAGGATGCGTCCTGTTTTCTTCCTAATTGTAGTTTCCTGGAGCAAGTGTAGCTCTATGCAGACAACAGTTTCTGTTGAGCAATGTTTTGGTACTTTCCACACTCTATTTTAGACATTCAAATGAGGTATTGTCTGCGTTCGGCTCCCTTAAAGGTGTTTTCCCTGCTGTCATTGATTCTGCAATGTTATGCTGAATTCTAGTACGATGGAGTGGTCCCATTTTTGCGAAACAGGCTAAAACTATAGTGTTAATTAAAATATCTTTTTTTAAAAAAAATACACTATATATGGATTAACAGCCAAAGAAAAATGAAAAGATAATGTGTTAGCCTCAAATGGTTTTACAAAGTTTTTTAGCACTGGGAAAGAAGATTCCTTCCTCACTGATACGGTAAGGTTATTCCAAAGCCCTGGGGCTGCCACAGACAAAAAAACACCTTTGACTGGAAGCACTTTTCCTCTGCCTTGACTCTAGGGGAAAGATGCAGGTCAAGTCTGATCTGCTGCTCAGATTTAAGTTGTAAACTATATTCAGGGCACTGAAGAAAGTAAAGGAGATAGATTTCCCACTCTTCTTGGATTTGATCCAAAGCTAAGTAGAAAGGCTCGTGTTGTTGTGCAACTTTGCTTGGGATTTAGTAGTCTCAAGGGCATGTCCAGAATTTTGAGAATATTTTGGGTCATTTTGGATATTCCTGGGCCAACCCAAAGAGCTAATTCTGGGTTTAAATTTAGGCTTGGGTATATATGAATGCACACCCCTACGTGCTACTGCTCTTAGTTTGCATGCAACAACATGCAGGAGGCATTGCACCCTTGCTCTCTCCCTGATCTACCTGAGAGTCCCAGCCCATGGCTGAAGACCACTTAGTGTTGCCAGCCCCCAGGTCTGGGTGGGGTTTCCCCCACTTTTGGGGGCTCTAATCCACCCCCAGCCAGCTGGCCGGTGAGGGAAGCCCTGCCCCAAGCCAAGAGTGATCACCCACCCAGTCACCCCTCTCCCTCCCCTCCTCGCTGATTTAAAGGACTTCAGTTGATTGGTGGCCTGCTGATCAGTTGGAGGGCCCTTTAAATCTAGCAGGAGGGAGGGAGAGGGGTGGTCACGGACCACAAACTTGCAAGCAGGGTGGGTGCTGCAGTACATGGAGCAGATTTCCCTCTTCAAAGGGTCTTTTTGTAAGCTGAGTTTGCAGTCTGCAACTGCCTCTTTCCCAAAAAAATTTCCCTCCGTCCTGCTAGATTTAAAGGTCTCTCCAGCTGATCAGTAGACCATGTGGTCCCCGCTGATCAACTGAAGCCCTTTAAATCAGGCAGAAGGGGAGGGAGAGGGGTGGCTGGGCGGTCACTCTTGAGGGAGGGGCTTGGGGGCATCTCCACCCACCCCCAGAATGCTCCCCAAATCCCCCCACCAGAGTGACGAGGGGACCTGGCAACCCTAAGACCACTATCTAGTTGAAGACCAACCAAGACTTCCACTGCTACAGATATGGATTGAATCTCTTTCATGGTGGGCCTGGACTTGTGATATGGCCTGCCTTGGGTCCCTCTGACTACAGTAAAGATAAATTCAGGGGAGTAATATTAGGAGGTTTACCACCATTTCCCAAATCTACCAACTTACTTATATCTTTCCACATAAAGTAATTACAAGTAATATCTACAACATATTTAAATTAAAGATGCTGATAAATGAAGAAGTATGTAGTAGAGGAAGCACTGAAAATGCAAAAGGAGGGCAGGAGCCAAAATAACTAGGGCAAACCATACAGGAAGGGGAATGTGAGCAATGTTCTACATGGTTAAGGGACATGGTAGCTTAGCTAATATATTTATATCCACCTAATCCATCATGTGGTCTACAAGAGAGTTTACATCAGAATGAATACAAGCCTGTGATGTCCTCCTTATTGGGGAGGACTAGTTTCCCTTTAAAAGTTCTCTTTATTTTGTTTAACAGGGTAGATTCTGCTGCCACCAGGAAATTTTAAGGATTTCCAAACCTTTATGCTTTTACTTTTGCTCTTACTAGTTTGGTAGACCGAGTTTAAGGCTTACGAGGAACTATGTGGTCCTGGGAAGTATGTCATTCAGAGCTGGTATAAATTTGGATAAAATAGGATTTATTGAAATAACTATTAAATAAGAGGGTGGTACACTGTAACTAGTAATGTGTAAACGATGAACAATTGCTGTGGTATCACACACAATCTTATCCCTCACTGACAGGGATCTTTTCATGTATCTTTGTAACACTTGTTTATCTCAATGCCATATATGTTCACTGTTTCACTCTCCAGTTTGTTATGACACTCAGACTTTCCTTTAACTTTTCTTCTCTTAAACTTTACTTTACTTTTCCTGATACACTCAGCTTTCAGCTATATTTCTCTTTCTCACTGAATAACTTCAACTGTCAGCTTCTAACTGCTTCCACACAGAACTGCCTGTGTACATCAACTGTCAACTTGTAACTGAAACTCTTGACTGACTCACATACTCATCCAACCAGATTCACTTCCAAAAACCCTCCCCCTCTCTGTCAACCACCAATCATACCACACTTGCATCTCTCAACCACTCTAGTCTATCTACCACATCCATGCAACCAAACTTTTAAAGAGACACACACTCACAAAAACAAGGAATCATTACAAAGCCACATTAAAATCAGTTTAATGACATAATTACAGCAGAAAACTGAAACAAAAATAAAACTAATAAGGAAAAGGAGGAACAAAAAGTCCTATGAAAAAAGTTTCAACTCACCATTTAAAAGCAATCTATGAACCAATTTGTGAAGAAGCCAGGCAAATGTCCTTTGAGAGTGCCTTGCACATTCTAGGTGTCACTACAGTGGAGGCCCTGTCTTGTATAACCATGAGCTATACACCTGAGAGTGGCAAAACGGGCAGCAGAACCTCCAAAGATTATCTGAGTGAATGGCTGGTTCATGTGGGAGAAGGCAGTCTTTAATATATCTTGGTCTCAGACCATCTGGAGCTTTAAAAGACAGTACTAGCATTTTGAGTTGGGTCCACAAATCAAATGGGAGTCAGGGAAATTAATAAAAGATTAGAATAACATGGTCTGTGCAGCAGACCCCAATTAAAACTCTCCACTGCTACATTCTGGACCAGCTGTACCATCTGAACACTTTATAGACAAGGTCCCTCATAAAACACATTGTGGTGCTCCAACCTGGACAGTATAAAGGTGTGACCAATGCTAACTGGCATTTGGGGACAATAAAGGATAAATAAACTGAAACATAATCCCAACAAGATAGAATTGTTGTTGGTTGAAGGTAAAACTGATCCTGGGATTTACAGTCTGTTCTGGGTGGGGTTGTAGATCCCTTGAAGGATCAGGTTCACACCCTCCACAGTAATCCTAAACAGGTCTACTCAGAGGTAAGTTCCATTTTAGTCCACTGAGTTTACTTCCAGGAAAGTGTTCTTAGGAGTAGCAGCAGCATGGAAAAAATATCCTTGGGTTTAATTTATAGCCACAAAGCAGCCAATGTTCTGTGACTATAACTGTGGTTGGCAATTAACCAGTTGTTTAAGACATACAGTTTTGCTAAAGAAGAAAGTCATGTAAGTGAGCATATAGTATGTTATTAAAGAGTCAGAAATCTTAAAAAGTGGAACCAGAAATGTGTGAAGTCAGAGAAAAAAGTAGGCAGTTGTTGTGGACCTTATAGTTCCACCAGTACATTTGCCCACAAGTCTCTGCCATCTGTTGCCATCTGCCCGGTAGCCAGCAGAGAAGGAAGATAAGCAAAGAAACCACTGGAGGATTGAGAACAGCTGCATCATCTGTACATCATCTATACACCTTTTAAAGGGAAAGGCAGTCTTTGACTCGGTAGCTGGCTATGCTGCGCATAACAACTACATTGCTTGTAGTTCTGTGTTGAAAGATTTGCTGTGCAACTAGCAAGCAGGAAATAGAAACATAATCAGAAGTGCAAATAAGTGCAGTGAAGTTGGTGAAAACTAAAACAAATTCTTCTTTGGTAATGCTTGGCACAAATATTGAACAGTACTTTTAACAGTAATACAGCCATTAGCACACTTCACAGCAATTTATTTTTAAAGAAGCCATTAACGAACTGCAGAAATCCAGATGCAAACTACCAGTGAAGTTATGTGCCTTGTAATGTCAAAAAATATAAAACATGCCTGCTGATTAACAGCTCTAATATCCAGGGGTCATTTCATAGAAAAAGAGCTAGGGGGACTTATTAGCATAACTCATTAGCATATGCCACACCCCCTGACATCACCGGAAGTGTGTCATAAGGCCACACCCCCTGACATCACCGGAAATGTGTCATAAGGCCACACACCCCGCCCCCAACGGTCCCGGCCGCCACCGCCGGCCTTGCTGCTCCACTGCCGAGCAAGCAGGCGGTGGGGCTTCGTAATGTGCCCCGCCCCCCTGCACCTCCCCCGGGGGAACTGTGTTCCCCCGCGCCCCCCCCCGAAATGACCTCTGCTAATATCATAAAACCCCTCAGTCTTCTCCACCAAGTTAACTATTTACCTATGCAGGCTTAACACTTTGTGTTCAGAGTTTACTTGATTCTTTTCTGTAACTATTTCTTGTTGTTCATCTGAAGCAATAGAACAAAATTTGCATGCGTGCATACACACGAGAGCATGCGTGCATGCACACTGGACTCAAACTTAGTTCTTGTTGAAAGCATTTTCTAGGTAAATGCTGTTTAATCCTGTACTCATTTGAATGGTGTCAAAGAATATAAGCCAATGGACATTTAGCAAAGGATTCAGCCACTGAGGATAGATACAAATAATAATAATAAAAAATTGGATTTATACCCTGCCCTTCACTACCCAAAGGTGTCTCAGAGCGGCTTACAAACTCCTTTCCCTTCCCCTCCCCACAACAGACACTCTGTGAGGTAGGTGGGGCCAAGAGAGCTGTGACAGAAACTGCTCTTTTTCAAGGACAGCTGTGCCAGAACTATGGCTTGCCCAAGGCCATCCAGCAGGTGCAAGTGGCGGAGTGGGGGACCAAACCTGTTTCTCCCAGATTAGAGTCCGCGCACTTAACCACTACACCAAACTGGCTCTCAATAGAACGTTCATGTGTCAGAAACCTTTTTGTTTGGAAAATGCATTTCAAATGAGATTATAAATAAGGTTTTGAATTTTTAGAGCACCCCATAACAATCCTACAATATTTTCAGCACTCAGAAGCAGTTCATGAATCAGATTTGAAGAGCACTGGCAAAATCCCTCTTGTAGATGGGAAGTCTGTAATGGAGAAGCAAGAGGAGCCACAGGGTCAAGATCCCTGTGTTACATGCACTAAAATCTGCTGGGATTTAGCTTTTCCTCGTCTTTAAAAACTTTTCATTAAGAGAAAAACAAGTAATGTGAAGGAATAGATTCAGCTGAAACCACTGCTAAAATGTTTAAATCAGGTATCTGTCATGGGGATTACTAGTTTCCACTTCTCCAGTCCAAATTGCCAAGCCAACAAACAAAAAATAAAGGAATTGCTTAGGAGAAGCAAAAAATGTAACATGCAGGTACAGTCATAGTAATTCTGGGGCTCTGGACAAAAGTACAGGATGGGGTCCCATAATCACTGCCACCTGCTTGAGGGGCAATCCTCATCCTGTGTGAGGCAGGTGGAAGCCAGCACCATGGTGCTGGCTGTTTAAGCCCCAGATAGTGCAGGCTCAAGTGGTGGCAGTAGCAGGAACCTGCTCTTCTTCTTTACCCCACCCATTGGGGAGGAAGGAAGGGCCATGGGTGGTTGAGGAACCCCACAACATGCGGCCTGTGACATCTGCCCTGGTTGCCCATTGGTTAAGACTGCCCCTGGGAATACGTATCTTTATATTTGCTCTGAGATAGAATGCTTAGATCCCTCTTGCTAATTTGATAGGTCTCTTAGGCTGGTACTGGAAGGATCTTTCTTTAGCATTAAGTGGGATGTACTAGATGATGTTTGTGTTCCTTTTATGCCTACCATTTTATGAGCTAAATTTTGAAGGGAAATAGGGCTTCAGTTAGCAACCTCCTGCAATCATGCAGCTTGCTAGGTCATCTTGGCTTGGGCCACTGACTTACTCTGAGCCACACCAGTCTCAGGGTTATTCTTATTGTAAAATGGGACACCTTTCATATATTCAATTCTATGGACATTACAGCAAGAGTGAGACAAAAATGGAATAGATAACAACTTTGTATTATTTTGCAGGTGCACATGAACTTGTTAGAATGGATAGGTAAGGAATTCTATTATAATGTATTATTATTATTACTTATTTATTTATAAAATGTTGGTGCTACTTTTTCAGGGAAGTTGTCTAAGGTCGCTTACAAAGTATAATAAAAGACAACACCATACAGACATAAAACACCATTAAAGCTCTTATTGACAACTTAGCATTAAAAACCCAGCCATGGTATTAAAAAATAGAACATTGAGTAGTTTAACACAAGTTTTACAATTTTCAGAGAAAAAGCAGACTATAAAAATGGTGTTACACATGAACACATGAAATTGCCTTATACCAAATTACTAGTCCATCAAGGTCAGTATTGTCTACTCAGACTGGCAGCAGCTTCCCCAGTCTTAGGTAGATGTCTCTCATATCACCTACTATGGAGATGCTGAGGACTGAACTTGAGATGTTACTTGTGCCAAGCAAATGTTCAACTGCGGAGCCACAGCCTCTCCCATAAAAGAGCTACCCCTTAATTAAAATTCTGGGTGGAAAGGAAGGATTTGGTCTGGTGCCTAAAAGAGAGTAGTGTAGGCACCTGGAGAGCTTCAGATGGAAGGACATTCCACAGAAAAGGTGCCATCGCTGAAAAAGCCTGGTCTCTGGTCACCACTTGTCTTACCTCTGAAGATAGGGCACAGGGCTTGTGTGGAACATCATAGCTGGTGGACTAGACACTTTAGTAGGCTATCATCTTTCAACTACCCTGGTCCCAAGTCTTTTATTCATTTACTTTCTTTATACCCTACCATGCTCTACAATGGAGACCCAAAGCAGCTTGCATAATTCCCCCCTCCTCCCTTTTCAAAAACCCCTATGAGGTAGATTAGGCTGTGTGTGATTGGTCCAAGAAACCTCCATATTTGGGGCAGTAAACCTCTGAATACCAGTACCAGGAGGCAACATCATTGGAAGGCCTCAGCCTCTATGCCCTGTTGTTGAACCTCCAGAGGAACTGGTTTGGTTGCTGTGGGAGACAGGATGCTGGAATAGATGGAACAGTGATCTGATCCAGCAGGGCTCTTCTTATGTTCCTATGTCACCCCACATGGCAGAGTGAGGATTCAAACCAGGATCTCCTAGATCCTACACTGTCACTCTAATGCCTATACCACACTGACCTTCAGAGTAAGAACTAGCACTTTAAATTGTGCCTGGAGAAAAATGGTCTGCAAGTACAGGTTTTTCGGAACTAAGGTGATACAGTCCCTGGCATCCTGCAATTAACAGTAGCCTGGCTGCCATGTTTTAGACCAGCTGAAGATTCTGGACATAATTTGGCCCACCAAAGACCACTCAGAGTGACTTACAGGTAACGTTTAAAAAAATCCCACAATTGTTTGTGTTTTGAAAATAAAGGGATAAAGCAACAATAACCCTGTGTGATTAAGGCTAGAGGTTCTCCGCCGGGGTGCATAGACTCAGGTTCCACACTTGAGTTCAGCAAACCAAGCAAAGTTTTATTATTCAAAAATGACACAGTGTTAGTATAACAATAAATAATAGAAACCAAAAAAAGGTTTAAATTCTAAAACTTATCAAAATACAAGTCACTAAAATCAGCTAGCACTCACTCATACAACGCTATAGTCCTAGCTCACTGTAGCTTACTTCGGAGAATCCGAGCGGTCGAGCCTTCACGGTTGACTTTGTATTTTGTGTCCCTGCCCTCTGCACTATTCTTTTTTCTCCATCTACAACCAAAACCTGCATTTTTTGCTTAATCGTGGTTGACATCACTTGTGACCTGTGGAGGGGGCGTCCAATTGCCATCTACTTGGCCAAGTGCATGAACAAGGGATGGGGCACACTGCACTCTCCCCTTTCTCTTCTCCCCGCTCTCCCACCTCCTTTGGCTAGCTGCCACTGGGCTACTCCAGGTATGCATGACCCATAGAGGGACGCCAGCTCGGTGGTTGGCTGGCTTATCTGTTGGGAGGAGTGGTGTCCCAAGGATTTTAATTAAAAAAACGGGCACAAACGGGCCTTCAAGCCTCTCCCATTGTTTCCAATGGGCAATCCTGTCATTCCTTTTAATACATCCCCCTCCAAGTTGTGTGCAGGTTGGCTTTCGGGAAAAGGGAAAAGATCCCTCCCTAGGGTCCAGTGTCCAAAGGGGGGATGAGAAGTGTGTCAAACACCCTCCCCCTAGAAGCATCAAACTCCCAGAGGACCTCCCCGGGCTGCCCTTCTACGTGCCCTCCAAGTTGTGTGCTAGGTGAAAATTAAACAGAAGTGGAAATAGGGGTGGGGAAATGGGTGGAGATGACTAGAGTTGCTTATTATTCCCTTCAAATTGGAAACTGAAGAGGCAAAAGGTCCGGTCAAAAACCATTTCAAATACCCCGGGGTAATGACTGCGAAATCAACACTGAATGGCCATGAAAACAATGCAGAAGTCCAAAATAGCCCGATGCACAAGGAAAGTGAAAGTGGGATGCATGCAGAGGGAGATTAACGTTCCAATGTGGCTGTGGAAAAACAGTGGAGAAACAGATGGGTGCAGAAAGAGCCCCAGAGGCAACGAGAATGCCCTGCCAAAATAACGCACATTATATTTTATTTTATTGTTATTTGTATTTATAGCCCACCCATCCTACGAGCAGGCTCAGGGCGGGTTACATCATATTAGCAATGCAATAAATACAATTAGGTTTTTTAAAATTAAAACACAATAATAAACATTAAAACAATAATCACAGACCATCAGAAAAAGTCCGCTTTTATTCTGGCAGGAACATGTTAACAAGCTGAAAGACCCTCTATTCAGTCCAGCTGTTAATTAAGATAGCTCAGCCGTGCAGCTCTTAGTGAGATGAAAAGCGGGCAGTTCCCGCAATGACTTGCAACCCCACCTCTACCCTTCACTTAGCTATTCAGGGTTGCAGTTTTGTGGCTGAGCTGGTCTCTTCCTTACAAACACCACACAAACAAGATCACAGTGTCACCAAAACCCGGCAACGACTTGAAAAGTCCATGTTAACATTGTAGACACAACCTACCAAAATCACTATGATCACAAAAGCCTTTTTCATAAAAGGCCTTAAGTGACTGAGTCTAGCTAGCCCTCTCTAGGAAGGGATTCCATAGGAAGGATATTGAGAAGGTCCTTCTCTTAATAAATGTCACACTAATCTCCCTGATATTTGTGTCTGAAGCAGTCTCTCTCCAGATGACCTACCAAGGGTAGTGGAGTATGTCATATGAGAAGAGTAGCTCTTTGAGATACTCTTGAGCCCAAGTCATTTAATGCTTTCAAGGTTTGAGTCACACTGGCCACTACCTGAGTAGCTACTGAACTGGGCTCTGAAACTTAATTAGGAACCAGTGAAGCGGTCTAAAAAGTGGCATTATATGTTCCTACTTGACTGGAAGCTGAAGGCCTGTGTGCCACAGGTTTGTTTAACTTCTCCCACATCATTCTATGGGAATCTCAGCCACAGCCAACCCCCCAGTAGCTGTCTAAGGAAGGAGGAGAAACTCCTAGAGAGTACTAGCCTCCCTCCACATTCAAAAAGGGATCTTGCTCATCTGAAGCTTTCTGCTTCAGAGTGTTTTGAGTAGGTTGCAACATCAAGTCAATAATGGGGAAGAGAATACCATGCTCCCTTGTCAAGTCTGTGTCCCAAGACTGGCCAGTCTCATTGCCTTGTACTGATTTATAGACATGTATGTGGATCAGGCTGAAATGGATATGAGGCCTGCTCTCCAAGCCAAATAATCCCAGTACAAAATAACCAAACAGCTTCTTGTGCTAGCAGGAAAGAACGAACTCAGACCCAGTCTTCCTGTGCTGCCCTTTCTGTGTTCCCTACTTACTAAACTTGCCAGACCAACCATCTAAAGTGAAGCTTTCTTGCTTGAGCACTAATGCATGTTCTGGTGCTTGCACTGAACAAAACAAAACTGTGATCCCCTTGGTTCTAAAATAATCTGACTGAAAGTGTTAAACTGGTTACTTGAACCCACACTGCTGTTTCACAGGTCAACAGAAACCAAGTGGATCAACAAGAAACTGAAGGACAGATGTTAATCTTGGTGCCACTACTGACATAAGCAGAATACATCTGATTTCCTTTGAGAAATTAACTTTTTAGAATGGATAAACTAAAAAGAGAGAGAGTATTTCAGCAGAAGTAAATCCAGGCTTATCTTAGTATTATTATTTTATTATTTATTAGATTTATTAATCGCCCTATCTCGGCTCAAGTCAAGCCTGCCAGTCATCACTGAATACATGTTGAAAGTACACCTCCTTTTTCTTCACCCCAAGGTCTCAAATAGAAGGATTTCAAAAGCAGCCTCAGAGTCATGTGGCCTTTTCCATTAAAGGGAAAGAGATGGTGGGGGAGAGAGGACTTAAACTGATGTAGGCAATCAGGTTCTGTGCTCTCTATTACAGTAATGCCCAAGGCATCGAGAATCCCGTCTTTGATGATGTTCCTTCTGCTAATTTGGAATCCAAGCCCAGGCCTCAGTTAACTTATATGGCCAGTCGACAACAGTCAGAGTCAGATCGGCATCTGCTTTCAGAACCCAACACTCCACTCTCACCTCCAAGTGCCGGGGAATGTTTCTTCCCAACGCTGGGTAAGTATCTAATGGGGGTAGTATCACATATCTGTTCCTTAACTAACTGTGCAAAAATGTCTACTTTTGTTCAGAAGGAACACCTGGGCAGGCACTTCAGGTGCATGGTGCTTTTCTCATGCCGAGATCAGCGGGGAATGCTGTTAACTGATGCCCCTAAACATTTTCCAATCCCTCATGGGCAGAATTGGGAAAAATCAGGACTGTGCAGCAGTCTTCACCACATTCCCCTCCCCCCGCCAAGAGCTCCCAGATTTACATTATTTTCTCTTGAGTCTGTGGGACAGTCATCAATTGGCTTCCTGGTCAAGAACCAGATTCAGTTTGTGAGCATTGGGTATAAGAGGATGAAGGTAAGCCCCATGGAAGCTTGAGATGTCTTCTGGACTCTTAGTTGGTGCAAGGGCGTGATGCTGTATGTTCTGTTTGTAAAAAGGCTGTTTGTCAATGGCTCCAGCTAAAGACTTGGCAAGCTGTGACTGCTAGCTCTGAACAGCCAGAGTGATGTAGGTCCTTTCTGTACTAACAGCTCACTGTAGCTTACTCCAGAGAATCCGAGCAGTCGAGCCTTTAAGGTTAACTTCGTATTTTGTGTCCCTGCCCTCGGCACTATTCTTTTTTCTCCAGTTTATTTTTCTGCATGCATTCTGCATCTACAACCAAACCCCGCATTTTTTGCTTAATTGTAGTTAATGTCACTTGTGATCTGTGGAGGAGGCATCCAGTTGCCACTGACTTAGCCAAGTGCATGAATAAGGGATGGGGCACACTGCACTCTCCCCTTTCTCTCCTCTCCTCCTCGCTCTCCAACCCCCTTTGGCTAGCTGCCACTGGGCTACTCCAGGCATGGGCAACCCATAGAGGGATGCCAGCTTGGCAGCTGGTTGGCTGGTCTGTCTATCGGGAGGGGTGACATCCCAAGGGTTTTAATTTTTTTTTTAAAATGGGCCTTCAAGCCTCTCCCATTGTTTCCAATGGGCTATCCTGTCATTCCTTTTAATACACCCCCTTCCAAGTTGTGTGCAGATTGGCTTTGAGGGAAAGGGAAAAGATCCCTCCCTAGAGTCCAATGTGCAAAGGTAGGGAGATGTGTGTCAAACACCTCCCCTGCAAGCTAGAAGCATCAAACTCACAGAGGACCTCCCCAGGTTGCCCCTCTATTTGCTGTCCAAGTTGTGTGCAGATTGGCTTTGGGGAAGGGGGGAAAGATCCCTCCCTAGGATCCAGTGTGCAAAGAATGGAGGAGTGTGTCAAATGCCCCCCCCCCCAAAGCTGGAAGCATCAAAATAAAGTGGAAATTGGAACGGGGAAATGGGCGGAGACGACTAAAGCTGCATCATGCAGTTGGCTTATTATTCCCTCCAAATCGGAAACTGAAGAGGAAAAAGGTCTGGGGAGAAACCACTTTCCGATACCCCGGGGTAACACCATAATGACTGCGAAGTCAACTCCAAACAGCCTTAAAACAATGTAGAATCTGGAAAGAGCTGTGATGCAGGAGGAAAGTGAGAGTGGGATGCAATGCAGAGGGAGATTCTGCTTCCAGTGTGGCTGTGGACAAACTGCAGAGGAACAGACGAGTGCAGAAAGGCTCGTAGTGGTTAGAATGCTGGACTGGGCTCAAACCTCTGCTTAGTCATGAAGCTCACTGGTTGACCTTTGCTCAGGTACTCAGAGACAATGCACTAACCAGCACTGTTTCTCCTTTTCAGAGCCTGTTCCTGATTCACCAAACCTGATGGATGTCTAATAACATCTCCTAGGTAGAATGTCTCCACTGAATCTATGGACAAGGTTTTGCTTGCTACTTGGTGGGTGGTGGGTGGAGAAAGGCTTTAGTAAGGGTTCCTGTAAAAGAGAGAAATACCAGCAGGGTGTTGGTGCTTGTCTGGCACTTCAAATTCACTGCTGTGCTCCTTGTTCTTAGAAATTCTGTTCAGGAAGATAATGAAATACTGGACCCTTCTAGCATTCTGCAGGCATCGTATTATACTTCACAGAGAAGGTGATGATTTTATGGACAATTATTGCAGCAACATGTTTCTGTAGTACATCGGGATTGTCTACACGGGATGGGAGGAGATGTATGATTTCTTGATTGTATGGGGAGCAACCTCACCACCACCACAAGCCTTAAGGAAAGGCACAGGAACCTAAGAATTTCCACTCTGCATTCCTAGTGCCTTCTCAGTTCAAAAGACAGGATGGAGAAAAAAATCTTCAAAAGTTTCTTTCAGAAGAATTTTTTTGTAAATGTACTACTTCCTTCTTTATATAGATTATGTTGTATATGTAATTTTAAAGTCTGCACCATTTTGGTGCTTTGGCACAGCAAGTTGTGTATTTTACTTGTAGTTCTGTGTTGAAAGATCAGACATGAACATGTCCCACTACCAGGCTGCAATCCTAACTAACCTTTCTTTTTGTATCATAATAATTTAAGAAGACAGATTTATATCTGGACTCCAAATTCTGAGTCAGTCTTTTAATTTTCTTCTGACTGCTTTGCCAAATAATACTTACACAACTAAAATTGTGAGAAGGATGGTGTAGCACTGAACTATAAGTATGCCTGCAGATAAAAATTTAGATCTAATGTCAAATTCAGTTATTCTAAACAAACTGGGGCTGTTTGCAGAGTGATTCAGACATAGACCTGAATTGTGATTTTTGGATTACATTCTGAATCAGGAGCTGACCATTCTGATTTTTAAAACTGATCTGAATCTAGTGTTCTCATCTAATCCATTCTCTATCAGAAATTCAGTGCTTGTCTCTCAGAGACAGTGTATATAAGGTAATAATTTAGCTTAAAATGTTTTAACAACCTCAGGTTAATCTGGTTTTACAGTCCATTTAGCACACAATGCAAACACTGATGTAAGGCAAGGTTATGTGTGACTCTTTGGTCACACCACATTGACCATGAGATTGCATCAGGCACTTCCAGAGCTTGCTGAGACAAACCAACAAATGCACTTCAGCAAGACATTTCCAAGACAGACCTTACAGGAAACAGAAATGTACACAAAGAATGTGTATTTGGCAGGGTGTTTTTAATGTCCAGCAGCAGATTATGCTTATTTTTAAAACATGCTGTAGGTGGCACAATAGACGTAGTCTTTTTGTAAGGTGTATTACTAACAGACATCTTCTGCTCCCAGGTCTCCACTGCCTCATCTAATCCAGAATCCATTTAAATGAGCATGCTTGAAGATAAACTGGTTTAAATTAAAAGACATTCATTGCTTGCAATAAGCAAGGGAGCATTGGGAGTTTATACCAGAGCTGCCAGTTGACCCCTACATCCCTCTTCTTTCCCTGCTCTTATTATGCTAGTTTTGTAATTAAAAAGTCAGTCTGCCTCTCAAGCTTCAACTTGAAACATATAACAGTCACACCAAGAATGGAGAACAGTAGTGAGAGCAGCTAGTCCTCCTGTGCAAAGCCAGCTATGCTACTTGCCGCCAGGCCTTGTGGACTAGTCCAAGACTATTAAGAACATAGCCATTACCCTATTAACATGCCTTTGGAATACCAAATAGATAGAAGGATAAAGATCTGTTGGTGCAAACTATTACCTATTGATTACTTTTCAGAATTACAACTTCGGTGAAACAGATGGAAGCTTTCAAGGCTATTGGCAATAATCCCAGGGATGTTAAACCATGACAACTACTTTCTGGCCTCACTCGATGGCTGCACTTATTACTTGGTAGTGATCAGAGTCTGGAAACAAAGTTTATTGGGAAATAGCTCACGGTGTAGTGAAGTGACTTAAGCAGCAAAATAATTGGTTTTAAGTATAATGGAGTCACTTGAGGTATGTGAACATATGTTGTAGAAATCAGGTTGATTAATCAAAGAAATCTTCTGCATGGTCACATTGACAAAATGGTTTCATTATTAAGTGCAGAATTATGTAAAGCTTTTCCTGCCATTTAGCAAAATGATACAGATGATCAGATTACCAAGTTATTGTGTGCACTCCATGACAAGTTTCCGTTTGGTACACAGTTATCTGTATTCAACCTTTGAAACATTTCAGTATATCTGGTAAGCCTTAGGAGTAAACATTCTACCATTTATTATTATTACGATTTAAGAAAAGGGAACCATGGTATTAGTGGTTGGTATGCAGAGACTGTAATCCTGCTTGGTCCCCATTGTCCTCTCAACTAGCTCTCACAGTCTCTCTGGATTTCTTTGGATTTGTTTTTTTTTTTTTGTCCCCTAAAAATGATGTGACAATACAATAAAATTTTATTGAGGCCTCGTTTCACTTTTGTAACAGAAAAAGATCTTGGGCAAAAATGAGTAAACCCTCCAACTGAATCCATCAGCTAGAAGTTTCCATACCCTCAGTGAGAGAGATGATATGTGGGTTTTGAACATGAGTGGGATGTTCCCATGAAATGTGTGGAAAAGCAGTTGGAAGGGAAGAGCCATAAGACAGTCTAGGCTACAAGGTCAACACAAATGCTGCACCAAGAATATACAAATTCTGCACGTATGCAAACTAATCATATTTGCTTATATTTTCTTTGCATAATCTTTCTACTTCCAAGATGAAAGTGACATGGTAAAAATGCTATAAAGGAGGATCCAAGACTTATGTATGGTAGATTAACTAGAGTTTGTTGCATAAACCACATGTTAAACAAACCATGGTTTACTGGGACATCCGAATGTTGTCTTGGCTTTTCAAAACTGAGGCCAAGAGCTGACAGAGCAACAAAACTAGAATCCTCAGGATGCTTAATTTATACATAATTCTCTGCTCGTTTGGTGAACCCGTGCACAATGCACACAGCTCTGCATGCAAACAGCTGTCTCAAGGAAGCATGTGTAATTCACAAAAATGGCACTTATTCAGGGCATATGACATTTCCAGAAGCCAAAAATGTTTTGACCAGATCTATTCAAGAGTGCAACTCTTCTAAGTTTCCTAGAACTTAAAATGAACATAGTGTCATATGAATTACTTTGCAATTAGTACTGCTGACTAAGGACCATTTCTTCAACCTCAAGTCTAAGAAGGTAAAGTGGGCATAATTCTAATGTTCAGCAGATGAAACAGCAGCTTCATTCTGCAATAAATACATACTAAATGTAAAGAGGGGAAAAGTGCAAAGAGCTGCCATACTTCCTTTACATTGTTTCTTTTTAATTTTTTTTAAATTGTGGCTTTCCTGTTTTTTGCACCTTGATGAACAGTGCTGTGCCTTCTCTACAACCAAAACAACCCAATTGCATTTCAATTAGTGACACTTTTTTGGAGTCAATAAGAACACAGCATACTTCAGAGAGGTGGCACTAGAGAATCCTCTTGTTCCCTGGCAGATTTTGTGGCTCTAGGAAGTCTGATATAAGCAGACTACTGCAATGAACATGCACTAAGATACACTAGGAAACAGTAATGTGCTTGGAATTTGATATAGTATTGGGAAAATGGATACAAGTGTATATAAGAATAGTTCGTTCTCATAAGTCTAGAGGATGAAAGAAATATCCAGAAGAACATCCATGTAAATTGGATTTAGGACAAACTGGAAAGTGTACTGGAAAGCAACAAACAAAATGGCATTAGGTAGTTGTGGCTCAGATAACTGACATTTTGTGAGGGTGATGAGCTATGAATAACTGAACTGGTAAATAACTTTGGACAGTGGAACATCTATGGCATATGATTAACGTGTTTTGGCACAAAGTGGGAGTAAAGTTTTGAAGCTACTAAGCATAGTAATTGACCTACAGCTATCAGGAAGTGAGCAGGAGCCCAAGTAATCTATATATCTAATTCCGAAGATGCCCCCGTGCATGCGGATACCTAAATCCGCGCATCCGGGGCACCTAGGGGGGAGGGAGATTTTCGTGCACACTTGGGCCAGTCCCCAGGTGTGCACAAAAATCTGAAACTCTGAAAAAAATATTGGGGGGGATACTTAAATCCCCCCAAAAGTAACAGAGCGTCCACTGCGCATGCGCAGGGAACGCTCTGTGCCCCGCCTCGCTGCCGCCGCCACTTCGGAGCGGGGGGGAGAGACCGGCGTCTCTCGACCCCCTACCTCACTCAACAGGCAGTGGGTAACCTGCAAGATCCCAAACGCCAAGAAGCTAATCACCACACGCGCCTGGGGCGCTGCAACCCGCATGCTGCCTTCCTCCGACCCACCAAGCAGGCGTCAGGCTCTGCCACGGTCCCTCCTCACTCACCAAGCACACACCAGCAGCACCCGGATCCCCTCCGCTCCCTTCCTTCACACACTCGCTTGCTCTGCGCGCTGGATCATGCAATCAGCGCCCCCCCGTCCGAAGAGCCGCCAGCACAGCCAACCAGCCTCAGCAAGGCCACGCCGCGCATGCTCAGCGCCAACCAACGCGCCCGCCGACCCCTCCTACTATCTCGCGCCATTCACTCCCTGCCAACACCCCCCCTCCACTCCCTCTCCTCATCCTCGGTCTCCAAAGACTCGGTTGTGGCGGAGGCGCTCCCCCCTCTCCTCGGGTTACTCGCTCACCCCAATAAGCCTGCCCCATTCAGTCGCTCGCATGCTGGACCCTGACTTGGGTGGCTACTACTACCAAGGTGAGGAGTCCTCCTGCACCACTCTGGCCCCCGCTGTAGCGTGGCTCCGTCCCCCTGTCTCCCCCTCGGTCTCTCACTATCGTAGAATTTCTACCTTAGCCTGCAGTGCTGTGCCCGCTTTACTTGGGAGCAAGGTCCATTTGGAGCTGGGGGGGATCGAGCCGGGGGGTGGAGGAGACGGGGGGAACCTGCGGGATGGGGGGGAAGCTTACCTCCTCCTGTTGCTTCCTCCTCTGTCTGATTACTGATTACTTCCCCCCCCCACGAGTATTGCGGGTCCTGCCTCTTGTATATATATATTTCACTGTTCCTCCAAGGAGTTCAAATTTATATAACTGTTTCCCTATTATATCCTCACAATGACTCAGTGAATTGTACAGCAATGTGGGGATTTGAACTGGGTCTTAGTTCAGATGTTTGCCACTAGCTCAGCATAGATCAGACATATTCAATCAGTATTCTTGGTGACTCAGAAACACCTGTCTTAAATAGTCTCAGAAGTTACTAATGTAATATCTACTCTGACTCAACAGACAAGTGAAAAAGTGATGGTCAAAAGTGCCACTGAATTGCAGCTGACTTATGGCAACCCCATAGGGTTTTCAAGGCAGAGATGTCCAGAGGTGTTTAGCCACTGCCTGCCTCTGCATAGCAACTCTGGACTTTCTTGGTGGTCTCCAAGTACTAACCAGGGCTGACCCTCTTTAGCTTCCCAGATCTAATGAGGTTGGACTAGGCTGGGCCATCCAGGTCAGGGTGAAAACAAAGTATCCTCATTAAAGAAAAGTGGCAGATAGATGGGCTAAAACAGGAAGCACTTAAAACAAGAAGTTGAGAAATTCTGTATGTAAATTTTTAATATATCTCTGCTTAGCTGAGGGTAAATCACGCAAACACACAGGCTTCTTGGTATTAAAGATGACAAATGCTGCATATAGGGGGCAAGCATTTACTTCAATAAGATATTTGCTTCTAGGTAAACCATCTGAGAGCTGGCAAGGAGAAACTCCAGTGGATTCCACCACTCTTATAAAAAAAACATAATATGCTTGATGGGGTGAAGGACACACCCTGCTGGGCTGAGCTGAAGTAAAAACAGCTGCAGGGCCAAGCAGCTGCCCAGCTTATGTTTTCAATTGCCACAGGAAACAGAAAGATGAAGACTTTGAGGGACAAACTAAAACCACAAGGAAATCTTGTGTTGACTTCGTATGTTTTGTACTCAAAGGCATTCAACCTGTGCTTAATAATATCCAGGCTGTCAGGCGCAGTCAACCTGAACCTAGATGGAATCAGGTCTTGTTGAAGAACAACCTCCTCCATCAGAAGGAATCACAGTGGCTCTACTGCCATAGCTCTGAGAGTAAGGCTCTCTGTGCCTTGTGTAGTACTGTGAAGATTGCTTCGGCCCTTTGAAGGCTCTCTTTCTGTAAAACTTGTGCACAGAGCACAGAGAGACCTTCTGGACAGGGTACAGACAAAATAATGACTCTTCCAGCTCCTTGCAAAGGAGCTTTGGGTTGGATTTCTTATTTTATGGTTTGAAGCAACGTGAATTTGCCCACCTGTGAAGAAGTAATCTTTTCATTAGAAGACAAAATATTCAGCTGCTCAGTTCTTATGTAATTGCCTACATGTTGAGAAGGCCCTGGATATGCTTTCCTAACCCATGGATACCAATCACTTCCTTGTATAGGTCTCATGATGTTGTCCTCTCTGGTATTTCAGATGTGCCTTTGTGGTAGTATTATCTATAAGCATATAGTGTCATCTCATTTTGTTCTAGAAAGAGGTAGTTAGAATACTATGAGTTCCAATCAATTGGTGTGATGTTCCACTTCCTCAGGGGTCTACCTGGCTATGGTTTATTCACAGAACATCTACTTTGCATACACATGGTCCTAGGTTCAATACTCAACATTACTTTGCATACACATGGTCCTAGGTTCAAAACACCACCAGCTTTTAAAAAAGGATCAGGTAGTAGGTGATGTGAAGGAAAGCTGCTGGCAGTCAGAATAGACAACACTGACCTTGACAGATCAATGGTCTGAATCTGTATAAGGCAGCTTCATGTGTTTCTGTGGTTAGTAACTCGCAGTAAGTTTTCCATCCACAGATGTTGGCACCTGTGGAGCCTGAGTCTGAAGTGATGAACTGTTGAGAAAAGTGTATTTGCCCATCCGCCTTCAGTGTCACCAGGCATCCCTTAGGATTGCTACTTCTTGCAGCACTTTCCTGTCATACCTGTATGATTCCAGAACAAGAACCACTGAGGATGGGCAAGTGGGCACTTGGAGCTGTAGTAGATAACTCACGGAAAATGTCGAGACAGTGTGTGACTGCAATAAAGAAGGCCAATGCTATGCTGGGGATTATTAGGAAGGGTATTGAAAACAGATGAGCCAATATCATAATGCCCCTATATAAATCAATGGTGCGACCTCATTTGGAATACTGTGTGCAGTTCTGGTCACCACACCTTAAAAAGGATATTATAGCTTTGGGAAAAGTGCAGAAAAGGGCAGCTCGAATGATAAAAGGGTTGGAACACTTTCCCTATGAGGAAAGGTTAAAGCACTTAGGGCTCTTTAGCTTGGAGAAAGGACAACTGAGGGGTGACATGATCGAGGTTTATAAGATTATGCATGGGAAAGAGCAGGTAGAGAAAGAGGTACTTTTCTCCCTTTCTCACAATATAAGAACTCGTGGGCACTCCATGAAATTGCTGAGCGGTCGGGTTAGAACGGATAAAAGGAAGTCCTTCTTTACCCAAAGAGTGGTTAACACTTGGAATTCACGGCCACAGGA
>NW_015173674.1:585229-585403 GCF_001447785.1 Gekko japonicus
CTCCTGATGGCACTGGTATTTCTGGCCACTGTGTGACACAGAGTGTTGGACTGGATGGGCCTTTGGCCTGATCCAACATTGGCATCTCTTATGTTCTTATGTTCTTAAGAGAAGATATTGGATTTCTACCCTGCCCTTCACTACCCAAAGGAGTCTCAGAGCAGCTGACAGTCT
>NW_015173674.1:586170-593594 GCF_001447785.1 Gekko japonicus
TGTGTCCCTCCATCAAGGTAAAGATTCTGTTGGACATTTTGGACATGGATGCGGAATCTATTGCCATGATTTCTTCTGAATTCCCAGCTTTCATTTTTATAAAAATGTAACTCTCAAACCCTTTTCATTGCAGAAAGGTAAGGGGAAAGGGGCAGTTTTCCCCCAGATTGCCTGGAAAGGAATGGGAGTGGAAACTGTAAGACAGCTGGAGTGGCTCAGGAATCCACTACTCAGCCAATATGCTCTGCATTTGCAACAGTAATCAAAGCAACATGGAGTGAAGAATTGTCGCTGTCTGGATGCAGCAAGGTCAGAGTCAGAATCCACAGAACCAAGAACAACTCCTGAGTAGCTGACAAATTTCTCCAAAAAGTTCTTAACCAGAGGGTCAAACAAGATGAGCTGCTGGAAGATGCATGATTGGATCTAAGTGAAGAATTGTCGCTGTCTGGATGCAGCAAGGTCAGAGTCAGAATCCACAGAACCAAGAACAACTCCTGAGTAGCTGACAAATTTCTCCAAAAAGTTCCAAACCAGAGGGTCAAACAAGATGAGCTGCTGGAAGATGCATGATTGGATCTCCAGAGTGTTTTCCTTTGTAAGTAACAGCTGCAGGAGGCCTGATTTGGACAACGGCATGAGAGATGGTGACTGCAGCCATGAAATTAAAAGACACCTGCTCCTTGGGAGGAAAGTGATGGCAAACCTAGACAGCATAATAAAAAGTAGAGATATCACCCTGCCAACAAAAGTCCTTATGGTCAAAGCAATGGTATTCCCAATAGCAATGTATGGCTGCGAGAGTTGGACCACAAGGAAGGCTGAGCGCCAAAGAATAGATGCTTTCGAATTATGGTGCTGGTGAAGATTCTTGAGAGTCCCCTGGACTGCAAGAAGATCAAATCAGTCAATCTTAAAAGAAATCAACCCTGACTGTTCCCTGGAAGGCCAGATACTGAAGCTGAAGCTCAAATACTTTGGCCACCAAATGACAAGGGAACACTCACTGGAGAAGACCCTGATGCTGGAAAAGATTGAAGGTAAAAGAAGAAAGGGATGGCAAAGGATGAGATGGTTAGACAGTGTTATTTATGCAATGAACCCCTGCCAGACCTGCTCACCATCTCTGATAGACCTGCACTTTTACCATTTTGTATTTTGGGCTGCACTTGCCTGATTTCTATTCTTAGGGAGCCACAACTTCCTAAATGTGTTTGTGTGCTGCTGTGACAACTAAACTAGACAATACATGTGATGTGAGACAGGACACAAATGACTGACACAACTTGTTGTCACATATAACAAGTCATATGAAATGGGTTTACTCACCTTAAAAGTTATCAGCTGTTCTGTTGGGCTCTGGAGCACTGCAAGGGAGATGGAGGGGCTTCTGGCTTCCCTCCTGCACTGGCAAGAATGTCTGCAGGGTGGGAGGCTGCTTGTGCTATTTCCTCCTGGCAGCAGTTTCCACTGGCAAAAACAGCACAGGAGGGACGCTGGAAGCCCTTCCTCCTTCAAGCTCTTCAGAGCCCGCCAGAGCAACTGAGAGCTTTTAAGGTGAGTAAACTCAACTTATACAAGTTATGTGAGGCAGCGAGTCAGGTCAGGCACATCTGTCTTGTCTTATGTCACTCATAATGTCAACAGGAAGGCACTTAGGATGCTGTGCCCATTAATTTGGGGGGTTCATGTGCTTTGCTGATCATCTCTCAAGCTGGGGTGTGACCCAGGTGGGGTGAAGCCCCATGCTGATGCTCTTGTTGCTGCTGCTTCCTCAGGCCACATATATTTTGAGTCAAGCTGCTTTCTTCTGCTAGTTGTGGCTTCCTCTGTCTTCCAGTCTTACAAAAGTGCATTTCCTCCTTCTCTTTCTGTGCTGTATAGCTAAGACGGTTGAAAGGTAGGGGGTTAGAAGTGAAAAGGTCTCCTGAGTGAAACAGCTCCAGACTGAGAAATGCTAAAAACTGGCTGTCTTGGTGGAGGCAGGATGAAAACTGACTGAAACTCTTCCTGATGGAGGGGACTGAAAGTTTTGGCAGTGGATAGGAAGCAATTACCCTTTACAGAATGTCTTCCTTCACTGAGAGAGGGAATATTATGTTTGGAGATGAGAAAGGGAATGAACCTTCCAGAAAGCCTTGAACAAGTGTTGCCAGCCTCCCCACTTTCATCTACACACTCCCCCCTCCCAGCCTGAATGCATGTACTGCATATGTAACACCGTGAGCAAGTCTCGCCCCTGCAAGACAAGCCCAGAACATAGACAGCAACCACCATGTTTTGTGTCTCAAGATGGGTCTTGCAACAATGAACACAGCAAATGACCTTGCAGCAGGGTCGACGTTCAAGGAAGCCTTTTGGGAGAAATCAGGGCGTGTAAATGTGCCAACAGGACTAATGCAATTAACAGGACTAATGCAATTAAGTCACACCAGGCTAGAAGATGCCTCTCCAAACATTATATCTTTTACATGGTATGAGATAAATGACCATTAATGCAATTCATATGTTCCCAGTGACAGCTTGGAACCTCTGATTTAAATCTTCCTATTGTACCAAAGCCTGCTGAATACACGACTCAGCATCATGTCTCCAGTTTTGTAATTCTGGAGTATAATTCAATTCAACCAAAAACTTCCCTTTCTGCTGCCCTTCCTTGTTAATTTAATCCATGGGTCCCCAACGTGGTGCTTGTGGGTGCCATGGTGCCTGCCAACACCTTTCCTGGTGCCAACCAAGTGTTTTAGACAGTGGGCAGGGCCAGGTGGGGCTTTTGCCCAAGAGAACTTCTGACTGGGAAATGGAGATATGATCAGCTGTACAGATTTTTTAAAATGTTGCTTTGGCAGCAGCTGCCACCACACCACAAGGATCTTCACTATGTGACTGAAGGTAAGGTGTGGCAGCCATTTTGCAGCCAGCTCCACCTTCTGCAGCAGCCATTTTGTGGCTGCGCTAACCACCCTGTGTCAGCATTCCAAAGGTGCCCGCAGGCTCAAAAAGGTTGGGAACCACTGATTTAATCAGTTTTATATTGATAAGTTGCCAAACTTGCAGGTTATTTCTTCATCCTCTACGGCAGTCCTTTGTTTTCTGAAAGGTACCCATGTTATCCTATGAGTTCCAAACAGTATAACGAGCCTGGTTTCAGAGCCAGAAATCTGGGCCTGATCCTGGCTACAAATTGGACTGCAACTCAGGCTCCCAACACACTTGATCCTTCCTTCTTCCATCCTGATTTCTATGCAGACTAGGATGTCTTGCTCTATTTCCCTTTATTTTCCAAACTATCCTGCACCATACTGAGGAGCCCACTCTTTGCTCCTCTCTGCTAGTTAGGCCTCACATCTGGACTGGACATCTTGGCTCCAATGGATTCCACTTCTTCTTTGTCCTGTTCGCCATTTCCCCACATTTAAACCTCTAGCTTAAAAGTAACACCTGCTCTAAATTGGAGTAGTTCTGGTTGGTTTTGGCTGCTGTTGTTATATTGTTAGTGTGGATAAGGAATGTGCTGCATTTATCTGTGTTTTGATTTAGTATTTGTCAGTATTTGCTTGGGATAAGTTTCTCCTCCTCTCCACTTGTTGTTCCAAATCCTTCAATAAACACCATATTCTTTTTTAGACCTTTAAATCTATTTTCTGTCATCCTTCTCTTGCTGAAATTTGCCACTCATAGCCTCCTCTTTAGGTCAAAGATCCTGATTTTCCACTCCCTGCACAAACAGGGAAGCTAATTCCCCGTGTCAGTCTGAACATATGATCATGTGTCTGTGGGGTCGTGGTAACACAAGTGATTGTTTCTTTGCTTCAGTTCCCCACTAATGAAGATGAATGAAAACATACATTAGTTTAAGGACGGAAGGAACTCACTGTTTAGTAACAAGGCTGCCAAGAGCCACCATGGGCTCCTAGACAAAAATTCCATCTGAGTTCTGCCCCCCCATCCTGATCCAAAACAAGCATCATAACAACACAAATCACTTATATTTCTGTTACTGTGAACAGAATAATAATAGTTGTTATCTGGAAATAAGTCCCATTCAATTAAATCTAGCTGTTACTTTAGAAAGTGACTTTAGTCTCTGGATGCTAAAATCCAAGTAGTTCCCACTCTCTCTTCCCATCCCATCCCACCCTACCCCATACCCCCTTCTCCTGCTGCTACCTCCTTAATGAGGAAAAAAGAAAGCAAGAGAGCAGGGGGCAGATTAGGCAACTGAAACTACCCTGGAAATAATTTTCAGAGGGACCCAATCCATGATCCTCATCAGATTGAAGGTACAGATCCTTAGTAGATCAAAGGGTACAGAGCTGACTAGATCTTTAGGGAGTAATCCTAAACAGTTATATTTAAAAGAATGTCTCATTTTATTCAGTGTGGCTTATCCCCAGTTTTCTATTCCCACCATTCCACATTTATAACCTCTAATACAGTTTAATACAGATCACAACACATGTAAAGAGTAAAAATGTAAAGATTCTGGTTTCAGTGAAAGATGAAA
Source organism: Gekko japonicus (assembly GCF_001447785.1). Classification (NCBI taxonomy): domain Eukaryota; kingdom Metazoa; phylum Chordata; class Lepidosauria; order Squamata; family Gekkonidae; genus Gekko; species Gekko japonicus. Next base: position 590,678 of record NW_015173674.1, read on the forward strand.
CTAGGCAAATATTCCTGCAAACTAGGCAAATATATATCCCATAATCATCACCTACCGAAAGGGCTGGGTTGCCTTCATCCTCCACAGCAACCACCAGCTGGTAAAACTGTTGCCTCTCACGATCTGGAGGGGAAGGGCGAGTGGCAATTTCCCCAGTCACTCTGTCCATGCGGAAGGTCATCTCCTCATTCCCATGAATGACGTAGTAGGAAAGGACACTGTTGAGGCCACTGTCCCTGTCAGTTGCTCGCACCTGAGCCACAGCAGTGCCTCCACCCACGTTCTATAGGTACATGAAGGAGAGAGAGACCATGGTAAGAAATGGGAATTAATGTCTGCCTCATGACTTAGAAACATATAATGAAACACGCTGCTTCCAAAAATGCTCTGTTAAGTCAACTGTGCAATTTACAGTCATTTTGGAAGTAGACAAGGGCTAACAATGTATTTCATATTACCGTATAATGGCCAGGTTACAGTTGCTTTGAATACAGGCAATGATAATCCACATAATGATGCTTACTTATATAATTGATAGATCACCTTTCCATCAAGGTCATTAACATGAAAACCATCACAACCCCCCACCAATAATCTAGCATCTGCAATAAAACAGGCCTGAATTTTATGGATGCAGTTATTCATGGTTTCTGTAGATTACGGGAGGAAATCTACAAAAATTACAAGCAGCGAAGAAATGAGAACCCATGCCCATCAAATGTCCAACAGGCCAGGTTTTGATTGAAAGAGCTGCCCAACGAAGACCATGATTTAACTGTGAAATCTACCCCAATAGAATTTTGCAATCATCCCAGTTCAAAGTGGCCAGCAACTATCAACAAACATCCTACAGCATTCTGGACCAAATGAAGATTCCACATTTTCCTCAAGGGCAGCCCTCCACACAGCGTGCTGCGGTAGGCCCCGGGCACACGGGCCGGATATCATGGGGGGGGGGCGTGACTAATTGCCCCGGAGGAAACCAACACGCGGCCACCCAAGCACACATCCCGGTCGAGGTCCTGTGGTTAGGGGGGAGATGCCGACCAGACGGGTATGGCAAACATTTACTAGTACCTTGGAGGTACTAGTTTTTAAATGCGCATTGTCGGCGGTAAGCCACGGGTGCACTCCACTTCCCAGATGTTGGGGTGTGATCGCGCCTGGATAATCCACCCACCTTCCGTGCCTCTCCCACAGCAACTTTGCCATGTGACTGGGGCTGTAGTCAAGCTTTGGAAATAACTGTGGTAAACTCCAATTTGTTGCTGCTGGGGCTACTCAGCTAGGTCCGGGTTAAGGTGACATGACAAGAGGTGTAGGATCACCAGGCACTAGTGGCCCTTCAGTGCAGCACTCCACTGACTTTGTGGCTTGTACTTCACATGCAAAATGAGCAGTTGATTTCACAGAGCAGCAGACCAACACCAGATACAAAAGGAGAATTTAGATAATCTAATAAGGAAGCTAAAATAATCATAATATGCATAAACCCCACCAACTACACAGATAGCATATTTGTCTAGTAATCATACTGAAATGACCTTGTGCAGGGATTAGGCTGTCAGAAGCATAGCTGCCTTTTTCATGGCGGATTATACTTCTGTTGCTCAACAAGCAAAATCCTCTGTTTTACAAATTGCAAATTACAAGCCATATGCTGGCCAGAGAACTTTCTTATGTACAACTAAAGCAAGGGGTAAGGCAAAGCCTGTCATCAGATCTCCTTACAGGCGAACAACCACATCCACTTTGTGGGGCAGGATGGGGAAAGACAGAATTGTGAGCCTCTGTGCAGAAAGCCAACCACTAGAAAAGCTTACCTCATTCACGCTAACATTGTATCCATATGGGTTTGTAATGACAGGCGGGTTATCGTTAGCATCCAATATATTAACCCTTAAGGTGTGCTCTTTTCTACGAAGTGGGATACCTCTGTCAGCTGCCTGAATCTGTAACGAAAACAAAAAGATGGAAAGGTCGTAGCCTTGAGAGATCATACCTTTCTTCAAATAAGACAGTTGCAGATACCCCCTCTCCCAAAACCCATACAGTTGGTACAAGAGGCTTAAGCTCAAGCAACTAGCTCTAACAGTACCCAACAGAAGTGAACATAGCAAAGGTAATAGCTGTTTCAGTGAGTCATGCCAGAGTGATCCAATGGGTAGAGCCTGAGTCAGCAACTAGCACTATCAGTAGTCCTCTGAATAAAGGGTCATTATCTAAGCCTTATTCCTGAGTGTCTGCCAGAAAGACTATTGGCTGCTTTTACCCTCACTACTTGCAATAGCTGCTCATTTATGGCCCTGGACAAGTCACTCTCTTTCAAGTCTAGACTGCCTCACAGGATTGTTTTGTGATTAAAGTGCTTCTTGGGAAGCGGAATATAAAAAGTTACAAATTAATGACAATAAAAGAGGCAGGTAGAGAGCAGAGGCAACACAACTATTCTTTTGGAATCACTGCTGTAAGTCCAGTTCTGCAGCAGACTGTTAAAAGCAAATACAATCTTACCAAGCCAATGAACTATGCAATGACTTTCAATTTGTGTCATAAAACATATAATTTTATTTTACAGGATGCAGTATTTCAAACAGATGTGGAAATAGCACGTATCTCATAGAACTTCAATTTAAAAATACAACAGAAGTATAATGTTTCTGTCATAAAAGTATCAGTTTAGTAATCAGCTGCGTTGTAACATGCAAAATAGCACACTCAGGGTGCGTTCAGACAGGGCATTTGCAACGGTATAGGTGCCGGTTGGAATCGGTGTACTTACCGGCGTTCACACGGCAAACATCTGCCTTCCATCCCTAACCATTGCAAAGAGCTTTAAACCGTTGTATTCTGCCACTAGGTCCCCAAGTGTTGGTATCCTGAGTGCAATGGTTGTAATCGCTTTACCCGCTGTCTG
>NW_015173674.1:593750-607125 GCF_001447785.1 Gekko japonicus
TGCTGCTGCTGCGGCCGCTTTTGCTCTGGCTGCGGCTGCAGAGTGTTTTCCATGACTCCGCCGTGCCCTCCTCCTCCTCTTCCCTCCTTCCTCCTCCTCCTCGGCTACTGCTGACTAACGCTCCTCCTGGGCACTCTCCCCAGCCGAAACGGGTCACACGTGCGCAGCGCCAGCCCCAGACGGGGCAGCGGTGAGGGAGGGGAGTTCGTCAACGGGCAGCCGGCAGCGGGCCTGACTCACGCATGCAGAAAATAAAATAAGAGGGAGGAGAGGCAGGAGGTAGCGAAGCACGTACAAGGATCTCCGCCCCGCCTCCCCTGCAGGAGCTGGCAGCGCTAGGATCCTCCCCGGGAGACTGCCTGCCCGGCCTCATTTGCCCGCGCTCTTCACCCCCTCCCTCCTTCCCGGCTCCATTTGCCATCAAAAAACCCAACAACAGCGCATGCGCCCCGAGAGCCAAGCAGCAGCCGATCAGCTTCATTAGAAGAAAGCTTGCCTATGCGCATGTGCAAACTGTGTAAAAATTTTAAAAATGCCGATGCGCTCTGTTGAGTGCCTGAAGTGTGGATGGGCATAATGCGATGTGCTGCGCAGTCAGGAGGTGAGTGTGATCGCGTTTCAGCCGGCATAAACTGCAACAGTTCCAACCGGTACAGTTTAAGCCGGCTGAAACGCCCCGTCTGAACACACCCTCTGTGACATGACTTAGTCTGCAACAAAATGTTGAATCACATTTGGGATGGACTGTTTGCCTTAATCCAGCAATAATATCCATTGAGGAGCATTCAGCTTGGATGGGTGGCATCTTCCAGTTACCTTTAAGGTGTAGTGCTCTATCAGTTCTCGGTCCAACGATTTGGCCACAAATACTTCTCCATAGGTGTTATTGGTTGTACGGATTTCAAAGGCCCTGCCTATGTTTCCCGACACTATAGAAAAAGCCACCTGTACAATAAATAATAAAGCATGAAGGAGTGATTAGGACAAGTGAGGAGCATTGCCATCCAAGAGACAGGAAGAGAACAAGGTCATAATGTGACACCATGCCCTTTTTGTGGGAATGAACAAACACACACACACATTTCTAGTGGTTCAGGGAATTAGATAGTAGAGAGCCTACCCATGCAATATTTATACAACTCTACTGCCATTCACGTTCCAGATTAGATTCTATGTATTGTTTTGTGTAAAGGATGATGATAGAGGAGTTCATGACTAGCTTATCAGTACTCAGTATGGCTATATACAGCTTTGCACGGCTAAAAGCCATATTCAGTTTTTATTCACTTAGTCTAAAGTTTAGTATTGCCTACTAGATATGTACTCACTGTGCATGCTGGGGAGGAACACATGGGAAATAAAGATTGGGATTTATAGGGAGAATTATGTAATTTAAAACTATTTTAATTATTAATTACTTAATTTGTAGTAGAGAGTCCTCACAGGAAAGAGATGATGAAGAGGTTTGTGTAGGAGAACAAGGCCGAGAGCTGTGCTAAGTGAAGTAAAGATTTTGTCCTTGAGTGCTAAAACATCTATAGAAATTTCTCCAGTTTTTAATAGAAACTGTCACCCCATTGACTTTCATCAAGAATAAGAGGCCAAAAACACTTTTCAGAAACACTCGAATTCCACGGCTTATTCTGTGGTTTTGAGCTACACTCTACCCTCCCAGTTGAGAAAATGTGGAGCGAATGATAGATGCAGAATCACCCAAATCTTGCTCTGCAGTTCAATCGCAACAATGCAGATCTCCACATTCCTTTGTCTTTAAAAACACAAATTTTGGTCAAAGCAACTGAAGGGATAGTTAATCACTGTTAAGTGCTCTTCTGAACTGTTCTGTGAACTCCATTCAGTACATTCACCATAAATTCAATATGAAGAATATGAAAGCAGGATTTACCTTTGGGCATGACATGGCTTGGGAAATTTACAATAGCTGATTAAGACCAAAAGTCAAAGGAAAGGAAAAAACCCCACCAATGCCACACCTTAAACGCAGAGTACTTCCTGTCTGAAACTAGAGGGAACTTCCTTTTGGTACATTGTGGTGGTGAGAAAGGCAGCATCTGTTTTTCAGATTTTTCAAGTCCATTGTCCTATCTGTCAGCTGTCAAGCAGCTTCTTGGCACCAAAGAACTTATTTTACATGTTATTTTCCCCCCATTATCTTTCACAGCCACCTGCTCAGCAATTGTGCTAAGTTACATTTGCCACTAGCCACTTCAAATTGCAGAGAAGCTCTGCAGCTCAATATTAGAAACATAGTGCTGGAATGTGAGGGAGTGAGGACAGAAGAAGAGTAATAATATAGGATTTGGGGAACCGACCCATGGTGAGGTCCATAACTCCTAGATGTCTTCATTTAAAAGTAATCACTCATGGCAGCAGCAGCAAGAGATTGCATATATATAGTCCCTTCAGGTCACTACTCTTATTTGGTTACCCTAAGGCTTCCTTCCACTAAGAAAGAGGAAATTAATGGGGTCCAGGATAGGGATGGGCACAAACTGGGAAAATGTGATTAGGTTCGTGGTTCATGGTGTTCGCAGTTCGTGAACCACAACAGTCATGAACTTTTAGCCACCAAATGAACCGGCGTCATGAACTTTTAGTTCTTTCCATTTCAGAGAAAGGTTTGGTTCATCAGGTTTGTGATGAGGTATAGTGCCCCCCCCCAGTGTGCTAGAGACAACAAAATTGGAGGGAATCTCTGGCTGACTCCTCAACCTGCCCTCCATGTTTGGTGTGGACTGGATTTATGGCATCCAGGTTATGGCCTTCCAAAGAAGGTGCCCCCAGGAAAGTGCTTTCTGGAGAAATGACAGGCACAGGTTCAGGACTGTTTCAAATGGATCCTGTACAAGCTAGAGACATCAAAGTTGCAGGGGACCTCCCCTGGATGCTCCTCTACATGGCCTCCAAGTTCCACCCATGCATTTCTTTGAAGTTTGGTAAACATTTTGATTGAGCAGAGATCATCTATTTGGAAACGTATCCATTTATGAACCACCATGAACAGTTTGAAAGTTTGTGGAAAGTTGACCTGCTGGTTGACTTGCCATGAACTTCACTTCATGAACCAGCCAAAATTCATCACAAACTTTAGTTTGTGAGCCCATTTGTGTCCATCCCTAGTCCAGGGCAAGGCCTCTTTTCATTTTTAAGTACCACCCTGTGCTGGCACTGGTAGGCATAGCAGGACAGCAAATCTTGTCTGTGGTCTTTGCTGCTCCCTCTGACTTCACTGGAATTCTCTGAATCTGGTACACATGAGTGGTCTATACTTTTTTTCTTTATAATAGAAGCATATGGGGTATATATGTATTGACAAAATTAAAAATCTTTCTTCAAAATGTAAAGCTGTGTAGATGTCAGGAAGTGTGTTGACATCCACATTTGGAAAGTTCCCCCTCACACTTCTCCACAGTTTCATGGTGCATTTGTGCACCTCCTGGCTTTTCCATGATCTTTCCCAAATCTGCTTTGCTGTGACGCTTTGAGGATGGCTACCATATAGGTGGTAAAGTTCAGATTTTGTTGGTCCTGCCCATATGCCAGCCATTCATTCTGTCCCTTTTCTCATGGTAGCCACTCTTCCTATCACGAGGTTTTTCCTATCACGAGGGTTTTTTTTAAAATAACAATTGAATGTTGTTATAACAATTTGTGAATCAGGGTCTCTAAACTTCCAGCTTTCAGAATTAAAAAGTAAACCTTTAGTTCTTTCCATTTCAGAGAAAGGGGAAAGGCATATCTCTGCAATGGAAGGAGTTAGAGATTCACTTTTTTTAAAAAAAAGCAAACCTAATACAGAGATTGTTATAATGTTGGCATGGTATAACAATATTCAATAGCCATTAAAAAAAAAAAAAGCCCCAGTAGCCTGAGGAGGGAGGATGATGGTTGCGGCCAGGAGACTGGGGAGGAAAAATGTGGGGAAACCTATAATGTGGAAGCCCTGTTGCTGCTGCCCTGTATGACAGCCACAACAGCTGCAGGGATCCCATACTATCATGTCATTGCACTGTTCTCCCTCCAGATTAAATACAGCTCTGTCCCAGCCTCTAAAACTCAGAAGAGAGACTGCAGATTTTAAAGTATACTTTTCCAACTTAAAGAATCAAGTTGGCAGAGATGTTTGGTGACTGTGGGGCCCAGCAGGACTCTCGTATTGGCTCCCCATGCTCTGATTTTGCCTAATAATAAATAATTCAAATCAGCAGGTGTTTAGAAGAATAGTGCAAGAGCAGTGGTTTCTCTGTCAGTCTATGAAGCTGTCTGAACAGCTGATTCTGTGACCCTGAGTTGGGTGTATACCTTCTTAGAATGGATCAAGTATTCAGCACAAAGCAGGAAGTGTGCAGTAAAAATGAAAGTATGTGTCATAACAATTAGGGGAAGAAGGCTGGGTTACAATTAATAGTCAGCATTTGAATATTGATAATACTCTATTGCAATGTTACTTTTAATCTCCAGAACTCTTGCACAGAAACTAGCCATTCATCAATGCCAATCCCACATTGAAAGCACTGATCCATAGAGGAATAAGCCAGATCTGACTGACCACCCATTCGATTGACTTCACACATGATTACTGTAAAATCACACAAGCATTGCTACCTGCCCATTGCTTCCTGCATCAGGGTCTCTGGCCAAGACCAAAGCTATCCGTCGTCCAACAGAACTATCCTCTGGTACACTCACAGATGAGTCAGAAGTAATATCAAACTGTGGGCTGTTGTCATTCTCATCCAAGATGGTGATGGTAACCTATCCAATGGAGAATGCAAATATGAATGAGAACTTTTCCCTTTCACCTTCAGAAGCACAGCTACTGACTGATTTGTTCTAGTCAAGATTTTTGAATAACTGGAGCAATTTATCAACAAAATCTTGGAGCATTTCTAGACTGGAAAATGCAACCTGGTTTAATTTTGACTCTTAATTTGACTCTCAAAAACTTATACCCTGAAATTGGTCTCTAAAGTGCTACTGGATCTGAATCTAACAGACCTAAGGAAGTTTCTGGGGAAACAAAAATGACCACAAAAACTAGTTTCCAAGGTGTTTTCACATATGTCATAGATAAAGCCTCCTTCTCCATCCCTCTGCTTATTTCCGTTTCAAATATGATCTTGGTCTCAAAGATGGAGGCCTTAGCCTGAAAGATTAAGATTCCCCAGTACTTTCAGGGCTGGAAGAAAAAGGTGTATGTTTGTGCAGAACTAATGCAATTCCTCCAGTCCTCACACAAACACATTGATGGGAAGAAAGAACCTGGAAATCGATGTGGAGGCTATTCCCTTCCCTAGTGGTGCTGCTGCATGAACTCTTTCAGGCCAGCAAGATATGGGCATTCCAAAAGGCTGTAACATCCACAGCAGCAAAATGTTCCCAGGATTGTTCCTTCATAACAGTAAAAAGGAAGAAGGCTAGTTGTTATGGATTCACTGCAGCTGCAGTCATGAGTTCAGAATCACCCAAAGGGTTCTCAAGCTGTGCTTTCTGCTAAAGGAAATGTTTTCACCTCTAAAAATAACTTGATCATGGCATACACACACACACACACACCTGGGGGGGGGGAGATCTTTTCATTCCTGAGTTTTTATTTACCTGACTAGAGGTTCCAGATGTAGAATTAGTCTTGCTGGGGACTTTGAGGGTCCTGGCAACCCTAGGCAGAACCGTCACCTCAATGTGATGTAGAATGCTTGCATTATATTTGTAAGCAATTCTGGCCATATAGCTGAGCATATATTTGCCTCATATCCAGTCTAATAAAGGGTATCTATCACCTTACATTTGGCATTCTATGTTGTGCCAATTATGACAATATGTAGTGGCAGCTGTTTTTTTGAAAAAACAAACTGAAAGTACCAAAGGCTGCAATGAATAAAGAAAAGATGACCACAACAGGAAAATAAATTTACTTGCCTTCTGTTGGAAGAGTCCGCATATGTCACATAGAAGGGGGAAAAAGTGGGGAAAAAAGGTTATTAGCTTTTCAGCCTTCTAAGCATTATGGGCTGAAATCAGTACTTTGGAGGAAGTTGTGGGAGTCATCATTGCTGTTAAAAAGCAAGCACCCTAAGTAAACTGCTTTTCTCATGGCTCTCATCCTCTGCTGTTACATTGTCTAGTGTCTTGATCAGCCACAAATTTAACACCTAGGACCTATCAGCAAATACTGAACTATTTCTACTAGGCCACCATCTACTTTGAGCAGCCAAATGCCTGAAGAAAAAAATATCATCATTATTCTTATAGGGCTGTTATTTACTACGTAATGTTATTAACTTCCATTCCATGAAAACTTCCTCTGCCCATTTCTACATGTTAAGCCTCAATTAAAGGGGTGGGGCATTTTTCTCCATGCCCATTGGCAACCCTAAACCTACCTTTAGTCAGAGTACACCAATCTCATAAGCTATTGGGTCCCTTCAAAGTTTCTTCCTGTCTTCTGTGCTATTCAATATTCACATCTCACAGCAACTGATTTCTAATATAATCTGTTTTTGATCATGTGATCAGAAACAGGACATGGGTAAATTACTTTTTTCTGCACCAACATACAAAATGCCTGGGCACTCCTTCTCACACCTCACCCACAGAACTGCCTGTTAAGACTAAACATTGCTTGTTGAAAGTAGGGATGCTGCGAATTTCAAGTTGAATGTGTTCACAGCTGGACTTGCTGCATTTGGCTATCCCAAGAAAATATGAGCCAACCACCCAATCTGTTCAGCTCCTACCAAACAAAAACTGCCTCCCAAACAGAATTCTGTTTGCTATATAAGTTGCATTACCCAAGGATAAAAGAATAATTATGGCAATAGAACAAGCTAGGCAACTAGCAGAAGAATGAACAACTGAAAATATGAATAACGAATCCGAGAAAGAAAATGGGTGGTGGGAAATCACCCATCAGTTCAAGAGCCCAAAAATAAGAAGGCAAAAGAAAAACAGGTTGCTTACCTGTAACTGGTGATCTTTGAGTGGTCATCTGTGCAGTCACACCCATGGGATTATGCGCCTGCACTGATGCGAATCGGTGGTATGCAAAGCTCACAAAGGGATTTTCCCACCTCCCTCCCAAGCATGCGCGGGAACAGAGGCAGAGATGTGCCACAATGACCACCATCATCTTGGTGAAGACCTGCGGGGCCATGCTGAGGCCAAACGGTAGACTCCTGTATTGGTAGTGGCTGCTTCCTATCACAAACCTGCGGTATTTCGATGGGAGGGGTGGATAGTTAAATGGAAATAGGCCTTCCCAAGGTTGAGGGTGGTCATCCAGCATCCTCGAGAAAGGAGAGGCAGAATGACTGGTAGGGATGTCATTTTGAACTTCCGGTACTGTATATAGGCATTGAGGCTGTGATGGTCTAAGATCGGCCTCTGCCCACCATCCCTTTTGGGTACCATGAAGTACCGGGAATAAAAACCGAGTCCCTGGTGATCTAGAGGTACACGTTCTATAATACCCTTCGATAGAAGTGTGGTGACTTCTTCGAGGAGGAATGACGATGGGGGAGTGGTATATTAAATAAACGTAGTAAAAGGCAAAAAGAAGAATGATTGCAATAATCCCTCGTGAGAGGAAAATAACGCTTCTTCACCGACCAGCAAAAAACAAGCTGTTAACAGCGTGGCAGTCAGAAAAGAAATGGCGGGATGTCTGCGCCTCTTTGGGGTTCCCGCACATGCCTGGGAGGGAGGTGCGAAAATTCCTTTGTGAGCTTTGCATACCACCGATTCAGATCAGTGCAGGTGCATAATCCCATGGGTGTGATGCACAGAGACCATGAAGAAGATCAAAGAAGTACCAAAAGAGGAAACATTAGATCAAGCTGCAACACTATAATAAAATGGATAAAATGAAGACTGTATCGATAAATATTAATGGTCTAAACTCTGCCTCTAAACAAACAAAAATATTCAACATTAAAAAACCCAAAATGCAGATATCATATGTATTCAAGAAAATCATGTAAAGAAAAATCTTGAACATATCCTAAACAAAATTGGGTAGTTTATGTGGCCTGAATAAAACAATTTTAATGGCTAAATAAAACAATTTTAATTGAGATTAAGCAATTAAGAAACCAATTAGACATGCTTGAAACTGAAAAGAAAGTAAGCTTTTTAAAACAGAAGCATTTTGAACATGCAAATAAACCTGGAAGATACCTGGCACACCTTTTAAGAAAAGAAACCAAAAGGAGAATGATAACAGGAGTGAAGAAAGAAGATGGAATTACTCGTGTGGAAAAAGAGATACAGGAACAGTTTACTCTTTTCTTCTCAAAATTTTACAAGAATAATTCAGTAGTAGAAGAAGGAATAGAGGAGTTTATAAAAGACACACATATCGAGAAATTTACATTTGAACACAGGGATACTTTGAATCAAAATATTACGATCTAAAAAAATCTCACAAGCAATAAAGAAACTGAAAAGAGACAAAGCGGCAGGCCTAGATGGACTTGCATAAATGTATTATGAATGCTTGGAAGAAAAATTAATGATACCACTGCAGAAAGTTTGAATGAAATAAGCAAGAGAAACCACTGCCTCCATCATGGCAAGAGGCTCACATAACATTGATACATAAAAACAATGATCCAACACTACCACAATCTTATAGACCTATCTCACTAGTGAATGTGGATTATAAACTTTTTACCAGAAAGCCAGTTTGGTGTAGTGGTTAGGAACATGGACTCTAATCTGGGAGAACTGGGTTTGATTCCCTACTCCTCCACATGCAGCCAGCTGGGTGACCTTGGGTCCGTCACAGCTCTCTCAGAGCTGTTCTCTTAAGAGCAGTTCTCTCAGAGCTCTCTCAGCCCCACTTACCTCACAGGGTGTCTGTTGTGGGGAGGGGAAGGGAAAGGATATTATAAACCGCTCTGAGACTCCTTCAGGTAGTGAAGGGTGGTGTATGAATCCACTCTCTTCTTCTTCTTTTACTTCAATAATGTCAGAATGGTTAAGGAAATGTATAACAAAATTAATTCATACAGACCAGACTGGTTTGTACTAAAAAGATTTTGTGAAAGATAATGTATGTTTTGTGACTAGAAATGCAATAGAATTTCTGAAAAAGAAGGGGGAAAAAGCAGTGTTTATGTTTCTGGATGCTGCAAAAGCACTTGATAATATGACCTGGTCTTTTTTATTAAGAAGCTACAATATATGAACTGTGGCTCAAGGTTTATGAATTGGATAGACTATTTACACAAAACAGCATGCAAAGATTTTAATAAATGGAACATTAACTGAAGGATTCAAAATTGAAAGAAGAACAAGACCTAAAAAGTGGATGGAGAAGAATTTAAAATGAAAAGTTATGCTGATGATATGGTTCTGACAATCTTAAATCCCCATCTGTCGATGCAACATATAATTGCATGCAACATACAAATTGAAAAATTTGGGTCCTTTTTGGGTTATAAAATCACACGGAAAAAACAAAAATAATTTTAAAAATTCTAACAAAGCAAAACGAGGAAAGTATCAGTAAGACTACAGGATGTGAAATAACATCAAATCCAATTAAATATCTATGAATAAATCTGACTGAACAGAACAATACATTATTCAAAGCTAATTACAAAACAGCATTGGTAAAGATACAAAGGAGAGATGGTCCAAATGAAAAATATGGTTGGGAAGAATCTCTGTAATAAAAATGAATGTATTGTCAAAACTAATTTTTTTAAAAAATTCAGATGTTACCAGTTTATATACAAGAGAAGACTTTGAAGGAATGGCAGAACCAAAGAAATAAGTTCATATGAAATGGCAAAAACAACAACAACAAGAATTAGATTTAAAGTTCTTCAAGATGAGAAAAAAGAGGAGGCCTAGCAATACCTAATATCAAATTATACTACCAAGCAGCAAGCTTGGTTTGAATTGCAGATTGGATTAAAAACCCATATGAAAGATTAATGAAATTAGAAACAGCAGACTTGGATGCAGGATTGCATAAGCTACCTTTGGACTAAAAAATCAATTAAAAAAAAATAATGCAAAATAGAAGCCATGTAATCAGAGACCATTTATTTAGAATTTGGGAGACTATAAGAAGGATTAGCCCTCCAATATCCCCTTTAATGTTACCCATAGATGGATATAATGATAAACATGTGAGAAAAAAATAATGACTTTAGAATCCCAAACACCAAGATGAGCCTGGCTGTCTCACACCTGGCATCTAGTGGTGAGAGGAAACAAACTGGTTTCGAAGATAAGAGCTGCTAATTAAGCATGACAGAGAAGAATATTCTCTCGAGAATGGCCTGACAGCCATCCCCTCACAGAACTCAAGGCAACTAAAGGTCAAGCACCAGCCTGTAACAAAGATGGAGTTACAAAGGCTATACAGAGAACCAATAATAAAGGCATTTTATAGGATGAGTTGCTCAGTAACACTGAAAAAAGATTTGCTAGAAACCAAAACAGCAACAGTGCAATAGAAAAAGGAATTGTACTATGAAGTAACAATCTTTGCATATGGGAAATACATTGGAATACAAACCAACCTAGCTTTGAAAATAGTAGCCAAGGCAACATTTCTTTAGCATACAAAAGAGATTACAACAAAAATAGCTCACCACAGTTGAGTCAAGCTTTGGACCGCCATCATCTGCTACAACCGTTAGGGTGTAGAAATCTCCCTTCTCACGATCAACTTGTCCTTTGACTGTGATCACACCCTGACAGGGAAGGAATAAATACATGAAAACCATGGATTCCCACATGCCAGGCTATTGTACCAGTTGAAGGAAGCTGTAGGTAAGATACTTACAGTGATTCCATTGATCTTGAACAAAGACAGAGCTTGGGCATTAGTGTTGGGGTCAAATTTGTATGTGATTTGATTGAGATTGTCAATGGAGCGTGCCTGGACTCTCAGCACTTCAGAGCCCAAGGGGATGTTCTCTGTGATCACTGCTTCATAGGTGACGTTTGAGAACTGCACAGCCTCATCCAGTTCATTCAGGAGGCTGACATAGACATTGCAGAAGCCTTGGTTTTTGGGGGGTGCTTGATCAGTGGCTGAAACATTCATCAGGTAACTGGTTTTTGTCTCATAATCCAGGTAGTCAATTGTGGTAATGAGGCCTGTGCTCTCATCAATTTCAAACTTTCCTTCAGAGCCTGAGACAATTTTATAATTCATCAGACCTCCATTTCCTTGTGAGAAAAAACAAACAAACCAACAAACCATTTAGTAACTGTTCTCATGGATCTGAAGAAGGCTAAAACATTTGATGTGATTTTGTAACCATCATTTTGGGAACATAGTTAGAATACAGACAGTAGAGAGTGGGAAGGTACAGACTGCAGATAGATAGGATCTATAGATACTATAGATAGAGCATAAAGAGTATGAGTATAACGCCCACAGCAGTCCAACAGTGGTAAAGTGTTGTTCAACTGACTGCTTGATATTTAATAGGGAACTGTTCTTCCTATTTATTTTATATAGTATTGCATACGTCACTACACAGAATGATGTAAGCCCCCTTGTAAAAATGGTTTACAGCCTAAATTAACACACAGCTACCTAGGTGGTCGTATGGGGGCAGTAAGGCAGGATAAAAAATCTTGTCAATAAAATCAAATAAATAGAAGGAAGAGGAGGACGACAAAAGGAGGGAGCAAAGAAACATGATAAAGCAAGGGATGAATGTGAATCAGAGCAGTCACATGTATCTAAGGTTTGCTTTCAGAGATCAACTACACTTAATGTTCATGTTCTGTAACTGGAACTTCCAATTTGTTTTCCCGCTCTAAAAAGCCTAGAGTTGCCAGGTCCATCAGAAATGCTGGTGGGGGATGGGAGGGACATTTCGGGAGCCGGGAGCATTGTGACATGACACAGGCACATTGGTGATGTTAGGGATGATGCTCTGGTTTTGGGGCAAAACTCTATGGTAAAATTAGCCTCAACCCATAGGTTAGTGCCAAAACCAGAGCCTATGTCACTTCTGGGTGACGTAGACATATCATGTTTATTTCTGGTGATGTTGCTATGTGTGTGTGGGGGGGTTCCTCCTGCTGGCCAGCCAACCCCCCACCCCCAACTGGGGAATGGCAACCCTTAAAAAGCTGCCATGGTTGATATGGATTAGGGCTGTGGGGTTCTGGGAAAGGGTGTGTTAATTACTCTTTATGGCATTTTCCCAATCAAAAATGGCTCCCTCCTCAATTATTTTAGGCCCAGTTTGGGGGGGGGGGCACACAAAAGACAATCTAGGCATAATAAGGGTACCTGTTGGTTTTTGCTAGGGAGATGAAAAGCATGTCAAGGGGGTGTTTTGGATTGGTAGCATGAGGGGAAAAGCTCATCCATATTGGGTTATTCTGCAGCTGCTTTTTAGAACAAAAACACATTTTGGGAGTTCCAGTAATGAGACTCAGATACCATGTGCAGTTTGACTGTCAGCAACGGATTATAACTAAAGGGAATCAAGTTACAAAAATTTAAAGGACTTTACAAAATGGCTCCCATGTGCTGTCAAAACAAAGTCTGCATGTGCTACAGGTTTCTACAAAAACAGTGAAACCCTAATCCCCATCAGACTCAAGTCAGAAGAGGCTAATCAGAAACCATTACACAGTAGGGTTGCCAGCCTCCAGGTGGGAACTGGAGATCTCCCACGTTTTGAAAAAAAAATCCTCGTAGGGATATTTTTTATTTTGCAAATACTACAAACTACAGAAGAAATATAGGGGAGGGACTACAACTAAGGAGAAAGAAAAGCAAACCACACTAAACTAAAACCCCAAGAGGAAGAGATCTTTTCCCTGCTAGTAATGATGTTAGTATAATTAGTTTCATTATCACAATATACTTGTTGAGTTCTTGCTTATAACAGTTCACTTCTTATATGCTATTTTGTTAGTTGTTATAAGAGAAGTCTCTGATCATCTTCTTATTCTTCGTTTCAAAAGGCCATTTTCCAAGTCCTTCTGCCTTTACTTCGGCTTTCTGTCTCTAAAATCGTATACCACTCTGGCAGGTCCCGCACCCTTTTCTGCTGCAGAATCGTTTTCCGTTCCCGAGGTAGCAGAGTCACTCGACTTCGATTCTCCCTCTTTGGACTCATCATCTGTCCCCAACTGGCATTTCAAAAACTCTTTACCTTTAAAAGTGGAGTCTATCTTCTCTCTTCTATTGTTGACCTTAAAGATGACACCCTCCGGGACCGCCCATCTGTACGATATTCCATTAGTTTGAAGAAAATAAATTAATTCCTTGTAATTTTTCCTCTTTTGTCTGATTTCAAATGGAATGTCCTTTAAAGTTTTAATGGTAATATTTCCCATTTTCAGTGGGGTTGCTGATGTTGCT
>NW_015173674.1:607513-697643 GCF_001447785.1 Gekko japonicus
TCTTTCACAAAATCTTTGCAATTCTTGTTTCCAATCGCGGGGGGGGGGATCGCTTTTCAAACTACTCCGTATAATTCACATTCATTGTCGGCCAGTTTATCTGACCACGCTCGGTTTTACGCCATTCTGCTCAATCTCAGGCGCTTGTCCCGGTCAGTCCAGCTTGTGCCCGAAGGCCACTCAGCGACTGGATTGTCGGGGCGGAGGGGAGCCTCAATTCTCTGGCATTACGCTATCGAAGAGGCTGCCCCTCAAAAGCCCCCTGGCCTGGAGCCTATCGCAAAGGCTCCGCGGGGGTGTCACTTGAGGTGGCACCCCTCCAGGCCGCTGGTGTGTGATTCGCCCTCCTCCGTTGTGAGGAGAGCGTCCGCCATTGCTGTTCCATCGACCGGGCGTCTCGAGATCTCCCACTTTTATAACTGATCTCCAGCTGACAGATATCAGCTTCCCTGGAGAAAATGGCTGCTTTGGAGGGTGGACTCTATGGCATTGTACTATGCTGAGGCCACTCCCCTCCCCTCCCCAAACCCTGCCCTCTCCTGGCTCCACCCCCAAAGTCTCCAGGTATTTCCCAACCCAGACCCGGCAACCTTATTAGACAGATGCTCTGACTGTTGAAGGGTGGATGATTTTAGGTGATGCTTCATTAATTGACAATTAGGCACTATACTGAGACATATTTGAGGACTCAGATATTTCTAATCCATACAAAGGCTTAAAAATCACACCTGAAATATCTATGATGGGATTCACACTGCTTCAATTTGCACTTCCCCACTTCTGTAATATTCCATATAAGTATTCCCAAGATGATTTCCTTTCTACATATCTGAAGAATTCAGCTGTGACTCACGAAACCTCGTACTAAAATAAATGTTGTTAGTCTTTGAAGTGCCACTGGACTTCTATTTTAATTTGTTACAAAAAAACTAACACAGCAACCTCTGAGCAATTAAAATATACAGATCTGCCCTGATATAACCCTTCACCAGAGCCTCTCTGAGTCCATTCCCCCAATCCATTCTGTCCACCAAAATCTCCATCTGTGTCCAGCCAAGCTGCAGCTTCACAGGAAAGCCCAAAAGCCATAACCTACTCCAGCAGCGACTATGGTGGGAGGGGGAGAA
Source organism: Gekko japonicus (assembly GCF_001447785.1). Classification (NCBI taxonomy): domain Eukaryota; kingdom Metazoa; phylum Chordata; class Lepidosauria; order Squamata; family Gekkonidae; genus Gekko; species Gekko japonicus. Next base: position 608,641 of record NW_015173674.1, read on the forward strand.
AGACAGCCTTTTCCATTGGCCTGTTTTAACCAATTTGTATTTCATATTTGACTTCTTAACCGTCCTTGATTTCTTAATTTGAAAAAGAAAGATGAGGATAGACATACAAAATATGAAGATATAAAAACAGATTCTGTGAGACGAACAGTGTTGCATCTGGCCACCAGAAATTAAGGCAGGCAGATAAGCAAGAGATCACAGAGAGCAATATAAAACATGGGGAGACAAAGCCATCTGATAACTGTCACTGTTCTGAGCAGTATCTGTACCTGTATCTCGATCTGTTGCCCGGACCACTGCAACAGATGTCCCTATCCCAGCAGTCTCTCGCAACCCCAGCCGGTTATACTGCCTCTGCGTAAATACAGGCACTTCGTCATTGACATCTTCTACATACACTATTACCTAGGAAATAGTAAAATATGTATCATTTATTTATTGGAATCTGTTCTGGAAACATGATGAGGAGCCTCTGTTTGGATACTATCATATGGAATTATGGAGCTGTAATTGATCAAGAGACCCTCTACTCTACAATGAAGGATTGTCTTAGGCTAGGATTGCCAGGCATGGTCTGGCAACCAATGGGAGACTGGGTTGTGTGTGTACATGGTGGGTGGCCATCAACAGTGGCAACCCGTCATTTCCAGGGAAACCCCAGGTCTTTCCCATAAGTGATATTAGTCCTCTTTGGGAATCATTGGTTGCTCTATGGTTTCCCCTAGAAAGGTATGACATCACTTTCATCTCTACTTGTGGCAACAGCTGATGCCCTAGAATAAGGAAAAGACAATCCGGTATAATATGAAATTCCTCCTCATGCTAGTGGTTCACAAATGAGGCAAACAGAACAAAATAATATTCTAATAAATCATTAAGGGTTTTAGGCATACCTTTCTTAATTAGTCTGTTCTCAGTAACTGGTTACTTACCGTGTTCCCCCCAAAATAAGACACTGTCTTATATTTATTTTTTCTCAAGAAGACACACTAGGGCTTATACCACAAATGCATAGAAATCCTGCTAGGGCTTATTTTTTGGGTAGGTCTTATTTTCGGGAAAACAGGGTATCTATGATACGTCAGTAACTAATTATGTAGAGTCTAGTCCTTAAAAGTGGAATAGGATATTCCTGGATGTGCACAACATACCTGAAAACCATGCAGCTAATCATAAAGAAGGGGACTGGGATCAGCTTGGCTAATACGTTCGTTACAAAACTACAGCATTAATTTTTTTTCCACACCATAAGTATTTGTAGAAGGCTTTAGAAATGAAGAACAGAAGCTCTCCCAGACTTTCTCTACTTTTATGAAATGCCATTCAAATTTAACAGCGTAATAAATGGCTAAAAAGAATCTTATTAAATACGTTCTTAAGAAATTTTAGTGATACTTGGTAGGGTCAAGAGCTGCTAGAAAAATCTATTTTGTGCTTGCATTCTCCACATTTTAACAGCTTGCTCATGCCCTGGAAACCATAATAGAATACACTGCAGAGAGAACTGATTGGAATTGTTGCAGAAGATTGTAACTGAAAGCAAGGGATAAGTTGCCTCCCTAACATCCAGCAAAACTTTGCCCCAACTTCATAGTCCTAAACCAAGCCTCAAGTGCCATAATATTCAGTATCTGAGAGCAAAGAAAAAGTTAGCTTGGGTGACAATCACCTTCACCGTGCCTTGATTCTTAATATTGTTTTTATTTGACATAACTGAAAGGAAAGTGAGCAACCCTAACTCTAACTACATAAAGAAAAACGGGGCACCTGTATACCTGCAGAAAACCCATTTGCTAAACTATAATTACCTGAACCTTCTGATTGTCAGAATAAAGTACACACCTATTTGCCATTAAGTGGTACATGTTCTCAGGTATCAAATCAGAGCTCTGAGAGTTGTATATTCCAGGTTAAGGTGACTGAAGTCACTGGCTAAAAAATGCAGCAAGAGGACTGCTCTGTTGATCAGGAACCCAGCCTGACTAATCCAAAAGATTGACAGCTGCATGGTCCAATGCTGCACATCCCTATTCTTTCCTGCATCCTAAGAAACGTTCTGAGACTTGAATTTACAGTGGTCACTAGAACCAAGAAGATCCAACTAGATGAGATCCATGATCAGATTTCCCATCTCTTTCTATCTGGGTGGCCAGGTCCAATTTTCTCCCCAGTGGAGGGAGTTGGGGGGGGCATGCTGGGAGGGGAAGTGGCTGTCCCCAATGTGATGACATCACAGGAACAGAGTGCCACGCATGCATGCCCCCCACTTTCCCCCAACCATTTAAAGGCTTGCGGGTCAGACACACAATGGCGCCCGCTCTTTTCAAGCAGGGCTGCGGACAACTTTTGGGGGTGGGGCTTCCCCCCTGTGAGCCAGCTGGCCGATGTCTGGGAGTGAGCCCAAAAATCGGGGGATCCCCCGCCACTGCCCAGGGACTGGCATTCCTACTTTCTATTTTTATGAATAGCTGACATGAGGGAGGGGATGGAGAATGAATTGGGACTGTGGCACTGAGCAGGAAAAAGTGGGGCCCTTTCTTTTACACAGTTTTCCTGATGAACATTGCACATACCTGAAGAACTGTTTACTCCAGTACTGTCTAACCCACCAGTTAAGATCCGCCTTCTCCAGTTCTGCTTTCTGTGCCCCCACGTTCAAAGGTCAGGTGAGTGGCAACTAGAGACAGGGCAGTTTCTGTGGTGGCACCTCATCTTTGGAATGCCCTCCTTCTTGAGGCTGGTCTGGCACATATCTTTTAAGCACCAGGCCAAAACATTTCTTTTTACCCAGGCTTTTAATTAATGGTTTTATCTTTCAGCTGTTTAATGGTATATGTTATTGTACATGTTATTTTAATTGTAAGCCACCTTGACCAGGATTCTCAAGAGGTGGCACAGAAATCTCCTAAATAAATTACAAAAAACTATTAGCGTTGGAAGGACATGATTGCAGATTCGGATGGCATGCATACTTATGGTACGAAAAAACTAAAATGGACATCATTTCGTAAGAAGATCTCTTTTTGGAGTATGGATGAGATATAAAAGATTTTTTTATGATGCGAGACCGCTTTGGATTGTACCAGCAGAAGTGATTACACAGTACACGAGACAAAGAGGAGAAGAATTATTGCCATACAGAGACTTGATAAAAAAGAAGGGTCAGAATGGGTAATGAAAGATCAGGATGAGATACAATATAAATATGTTTGGTTGGGTTATTTACAGATTAGAGATCTGTTTAGAGCAGACAAAAATGTATGGTTTTAGAGAAGAGAAAAATGAGATTGAGGGAGAATAGAGGAAGAAAAATGATTTCTAACTTGTATAAAACCCTGTTAAAATGATATACGGAGGATGAAACGGTTAAAGAGCAAATGCTTAAATTGGCTCTTAATATGAATAAGGAGGTGACTATGACATCTTGGGAATATTTGTGGAAAAATTCTATTAAGATATCAACGTGTACTAATGTTAAAGAGAATTGCTATAAAATGATGTATAGATGGTATATGACACCGAAAAAGATAGCAAATATGAACCAAAATATGTCAAATAATTGTTGGAAATGTAAAAAACATGAGGGCCGAAAAAGATAGCAAATATGAACCAAAACATGAATATGAACCAAAACATGAGGGCCGAAAATATGATAGCAAATATGAACCAAAATATTATAGCAAATATGATAGCAAATATGAACCAAATATGAAAATATGATAGCAAATATGAACCAAAACATGAATATGAACCAAAACATGAGGGCCGAAAAAGATAGCAAATATGAACCAAAACATGAATATGAACCAAAACATGAGGGCCGAAAAAGATAGCAAATATGAACCAAAATATGTCAAATAAGTGTTGGAAATGTAAAAAACATGAGGGCTCATTTTATCATATGTGGTGGACGTGTGAAAAAGCTCATTGTGAAAAAGCTCATTGTGAAAAAGTTCATTGTGAAATACAGAAAATGTTTAACTGTACATTTAAAAAAGGACCAGAGATTTTATGCTAGGTTTGAAGTTAGAAGAGTTAAATGTACAAAAAAAGACTATGTTTTGGTATCTGATAACAACGGCAAGAATGGTGTATGCACAATGTTGGAAGCAAGAGAGAACACCTGAGATTGCAGATTGGATACAAAAAGTGTTATTTATGGCAGAAATGGACAAAATAACAAGGAAATTGAACAACAAAGAAGACCAAGAATTTTTTGAAGATTGGAAAGAGTTTAAGGACTATTTAGAGGAGAACTGGGATGTGAAGCATAACTTACTGTATTTAGAACAATATTGATAGAAATGTTATCTTATAATGGAATCTAGAATGTTGAAACTAGTATAAGAAATTTAAAGGGAAAAAGGGTAGAGCACTGCGGGAAGCCACTAGTATGGGAGGGAGGGAAGGGAAAGAAGGGTATTAGTTAAGTGAAAGTAAATGTTAAATGTGTTATTATATCCAAAATAAAAAGTTTTGTGGGGAAAAAAGAAATCTCCTAAATAAATTAAATATCACCTGAGCTGTTATTTACCTAGATAAAGAAAATGTGTATACTGTTCCAAAGAATGTGCAAACAGAAATTTACTAATCAAGTTCTGATCCAAACAACACACATCCCCAAATATTAGAAAGAATCCAAACAGAATTAGTTCTGACAATCTGGAGTAGCCACAAACCTACTCAAACGCTCTTTTACTCTAGCTGTTGCTGAGAATTTTGATTGTCACTAGAACAGGGATACTTTCTTCTGACTAAAATTTGGAACAGAGGATCCCTAGAGTGAGGGATGCAATCCCTGAGAATTCCATTCCAGTTGGATGTGGGGAAAGAAGTCACAGGAGCAAGTCTGTTTCCCACTGAAAGCAGTGGAAATAGCTACTGGAAAGATTTATTTATTCACTTTTGTCACTGAGACTCAAGAAATATTACACAATTTAAAACAATGTAACAGGAACATTATAATTAGGGATGGGCACGAACCACACCACAAGTTTGTAAGTCCTCGGTTCATGAGATTGCATCTCCCACAAACCGTCATGTTTTTCATGGAGGTTTGTGGCGGAGGTTTGTGAGCCAGACATGCTGATGCCGATGAATTTGTTGTCAAAGCAATTGGGGGTGGGTGGGTGGACTTTTGCCCTCCAAAGTCTGACAGGCAGCTCTGGCTGCCAACAAGAGACCTTCATTCTGCTCTATGGGAACAGACTGCCTCGGGAGGTGATAGATGCTCCTTCCCTGGACGTTTTCAAGCGGAGGCTGGACAACCATCTTTCAGGTATGTTGTAGGGCTATCTTTCAGCTATGTGCCTGCAGAGTGCAGGGGGTTGGACTAGATGACGTGCAAGGTCCCTTCCGACTCTAACATTCTATGAGTCTATGATATACCCCCAGCTCTCGCACAGCTCTTCTTACTTGGCAGCAGGCACTTAGGCAGAGAGGGAGTTAACTGTTAGAGGCAGAGAGGAAAGGAGTACTGTGAACAGTGTTGGTGCTTCAGGGCTCTCTGAAGCATGTGTCCATCTGCTACAGCCGTGCAGAGGGGCTCAGCCAGTGAGTTCCTTAGCTGAGGTCCCCCCCTGTGGGAGTTTTCAACACCTGTCCCTGGCTGGGGTGGTGTCTGGTGGGCTCAGGGCTCTGGGCCACCAACTGTCCCTCTGTTACAGCTGGGCAGAGGGGCTCAGCCAGTGGGTTCCTTGGCAGAGGCCCACCCTCCTGCCTAACTGTCAACATCCCTCTGTGCCATGAGGGTGAGAGTGGGGGACAAGGGTGCTTGTTGCAGGGGGGAGAAGCCCACCCCCCGTCCCACAGGCCCCCATTCCTGTAGAACAGTTCTGTCCTGCCAGCCCACTGGTGCCCAGCTGTACTGGGGTGTCACTCACCACCAGGGGTCTCAGAGGCACAGCCTCTTTTGCCCAGTGTGTTATTTGGGATGGACTTAGAGGCAAAAGAGCTATTAGTTCTGCCAAAACCACAGCAGTTGCTCAAACTATTTGCAGAGGAGGAATCTGACAGTGGTGAATTAGGGGGTGGTGGGGAAACATCCAGTCCCCCCCCACACCCCAACTCCCGCTTCGAGTCCATCCCTCTGTCAGTTCTCCCAGCCCAGCCCCACACCACAGCAGCTACGCTTCCAGCCTACCCCAATTGTGGATCCCTGTTTTCATGCATTCTGCACCCTCCCCAATGACCCCTGTGTGGCAAAGTCCCGTGTGCAATCTCCAGATACAGAACCCCCAACACTTACCATTCCCCACCCTCCACAGGGCACACCCAAGTCTGTTAACTCCAGAGCAAAGAGTTTCACCCAGCAGGGGGAAGAAGAGGACCCCTTTGTCTTAGCAGGGAGAAGGGGGAGAGTGGGAGTCCCCTCCAAGCAAAAAGACTCACACTGAGGGTGCTGTGGGTGCAAGTGGAACCTCCAGCCATAGGAAGGCCACCCTCAAGGAGGTCATTCCCATGGGGATGCTGGCGCTGGCAAGCAAAAGGGCTAGGGAGAAGGGCCAGGAGGCAATCATTTACCTTGTCGGTGAGATGGTTGCCATGGATGGCCAACCTTTTCCTATTGTGGAGGATGTGGTCTTTCACTGGCTGCTGCGCTATGTTACCCCATGGTATTCCATCCCCTTGTGGAGGACCCTAAGCTGGTGAGTTTTGCCCTCCATGCACCGCTTTGAGGTGGAGATGGTCAAGGCCGAGCTTTCCCGGGCACAAGGGTGAACTGTGCACTTCACAGCAGATCTGTGGAGCTACCAATAGCATGGCTACCTCTATCTCACCACCCACTGGTCGCAACCAGAGGACATCTGGACTGCCAGGGCAACACCAGGGCCCCAGGAGGAAGGGACAATACTGCTGCCAGGCTACAAAGTAGTTCTGCTCCATGCGCAGGGGATGGATGCAGACCACATGGCGAAGAACATCACCACCACAATCCTTGCTAGCCTGAGGGAGTAGATGGGCATGGGTGACATCATCCATGGATACATGGCTATGGACCTGTGCCAATATGCTGGCGGTGGTGAAGGCTGTGTGCCTCAAGGGCATCGTCTGCTTGGTACACACCCTGCACCTGGTGGTGAAGGATGCTCTTGGGCTGGGGAGCAGTGTCAAACCCACCTAGGATGTGGTCACACTGAAGACGCGTTCCTTGTGGGAGACCTGCTGGCACCTGGCTGCCTACTTTTCTTGCAGTGTCAAGTCTGCCTGCCAGCTGCAAAAGAGGCGGGGGGGGAAGCCCACACACCAGCTCATACAGGACATGCCCACCCGCTGAAACTCCACCTACACAATGATTGTGTGTCTGGTGTAATAGAAGAGTGCTGTGCAGGACTTAATCTCTATGCTCATCTTGCATGGGGGACAGGAGCTTAGCATAAGCTCTTATGACTCCCAAATGGTGCATGTCCTGAACCCATTCCAGGACACCACCAATGTTTTCTGTTTCCACACAGCCAGTAAGAGGTAGCTGGGAGCTGGCCCCCACACTGGAGCAGTGGGCAGCTCTTCTCTCAAGGGCCAGGGCCTTGGCAGAGAGGTTGCAGGTGGGTGTGGCCACCTGGTTGCATCCTCTCTGCAAGGAGAGGGAGTACAAAATGGCCTGCTTTTGTGTTGGTGTTGTTGTTCAGTCGCACAGTCGAGTCCAGCTCTTCGTGACTCCATGGACCAGATCCCGCCAGGCCCTCCTGTCTTCCGCCGTCCTCTGAAGTTTGCTCAATTTCATGTTCATTGCATCGATGACACTGTCTAACCATCTCATCCTTTGCCGTCCCCGTCTTCTTTGACCTTCAATCTTTCCCAGCATCAGGGTCTTCTCCAGTGAGTGCTCCCTTCTCATTTGGTGGCAAAAGGATTTGAGCTTCAGTTTCACTATCTGGCCTTCCAAGGAACAGTCAGGGTTGATTTCTTTTAGGATTGACTGATTTGTTCTTCTTGCAGTCCAAGGTACTTTCAAGAGTCTTCTCCAGCACCATAGTTCAAAAGAATCTATTCTTCGGTGCTCAGCCTTCCTTATAGTCCAACTGTCGCAGCCATACATGACTACTGGGAATACCATTGCTTTGACCATGCGGACGTTTGTTGGCAGGGTGATGTCTCTACTTTTTATCATGCTGTTTAGGTTCGCCATCGCTTTCCTCCCAAGGAACAGGCGTCTTTTAATTTCATGGCTGCTGTCTCAGTTTGCAGTGATCTGGGATCCCAGGAATGTGAAGTCTGTCACTACTTCCACAACTTCCCCTTCTATTTGCCAAGGAGTGATGGGGCCGGATGCCATGATCTTAGTTTTTTTGATGTTGAGCTTCAAGCCCACTTTTGCGCTCTCCTCTTTTACTCTGAGCAAGAGGCTCTTTAGGTCCTCTTCACTTTCTGCCATTAGAGTGGTATCGTCTGCATATCTGAGGTTGTTGATCTTTTCCCCAGCAATCTCAATTCTGGCTTGTGATTCATCCAGGCCAGCATTTCGCATGATGTACTCTGCATATATATTAAATAAGCAAGGTGACAATATACATCCTTGTCGTACTCCTTTTCCTATGCTGAACCAATCAGTTGTTCCATATCCGGTTCTAACTGTTGCTTCTTGACCCTTATACAGGTTTCTCAAGAGACATGTGAGGTGGTCTGGTACTCCCATTTCGTTAAGGACCTGCCATAGTTTGTTGTGATCCACACAGTCAAAGGCTTTAGCATAGTCAATGAAGCAGAAGTAGATGTTTTTCTGGTACTCTCTTGCTATCTGCATAATCCAGCGAATGTTGGCAATTTGATCTCTAGTTCCTCTGCCTCTTCGAAACCCAGCTTGTACTTCTGGCAGTTCTCTATCCACGTACTGTTGAAGCCTAGCTTGTAAGATCTTGAGCGTGACCTTGCTAGCATGTGATATGAGTGCAATTGTGCGATAGTTTGAACATTCCTTGGCATTGCCCTTCTTTGGGATTGGAATGTATACTGACCTTTTCCAATCCTGTGGCCACTGTTGCGTTTTCCAAATTTGTTGGCAAATTGAGTGCAGCATTTTAACAGCATCATCTTTTAAGACTTTGAATAGCTCAGCTGGAATACCATCACCTCCACTAGCTTTGCTGTTAGTAATGCTTTCTAAGGCCCATTTAACTTCACAATGCAGGATGTCTGGCTCGAGGTCAGTGATTATACCGTCATAGTTGTCAAGGACATCGAGGTCTTTCTTGTATAGTTCTTCTGCTTTTGTGACCCTTGAATAAAGGGCAGCATTGCTCCTGTAATGCAGAGCTCTTGCAATGGAGGCATAACCTCTGCAGAGAAGTGTGGAGGCTGCAGGCCAACCAATGTGGCCAGAGGAAACAGGGGATGGAAGAGGCGGGGGGGGGGAGGAGGAGGAGGAGCAGAAGCCCAGCACCTGAGCCCCCAAGAGTCCAACCGGGAAGGATCTCTAGTACTGGCCTTCAGTGCTGAGCTGGGAGGTTGGTGGCATTGAGGAGGCCAGGTATGCCCTGGTGGAGGACTCAGCAGAGGTGATGGTGAGGGAGTACCTTGCTGATCCCCCTGAGCATGCTGACTCCCCTGGAGTACTGGTCATGCAAGACTGCCATCTGGCCAGACCTGTGTGGCCATGAGCCTCCTCTCCTGCCCCCACCCCCGGTTTCCAGAGTGAGCGGGTGTTCTCCCACCTGGGAGACATCCTCAACCCCCACCACTCACACCTGGCCCCAGTCTTGGTGGATGAATTGGCCTTCCTCAATGTCAGCCTTCCACTGCTGGGCTACCCCTCCCTGGACCTTGGGTAGTAAAGATCCAAGACCCTTGTCTCCCCCCTTTCCCTGACTCCTGAGTCATCTGGCATGTGGATTGCACTCTTGGCACTTGGATGGGAAGATGGCTGCCTCTGCCAGGGGAGGGTGGGCTGGCGGTCCCCCAACTCAAGCACATCCACCCCATAATTAAACACCTGCCTCATACCTAGAGGGCCAATATTCACCTCCCAGCACAACCTACCTCACCGAGCAACATCCAGGGGATGGCACAACAGTGTCCTCCTCACATTCAGCAGAGGGACTTAAGTACTGGGCTCCTCAGCTGAGGACCCACATTCTCCTGCATTGGGATTTGTGAACACCTCTCCCTGCTTGGAGTTGTGCTTGGTGCTTACTCAGGGCTCTGAGGCACCTGTTCTTCTGCTCAAACCGAACAGAGGGGCTTAGCTGCTGGGTTCCTCAGCTGAGGACCCACACTCCCCCTCACTGGGATGTTTGAACACCTTCTCCTATGCCTTTGTGTCCCCCTCATTATTGTCACTTCTAGCCTCCCTGTCCACACCCGTCTATTCACCATATCTGTCCCCCCAAGAACTGTCGCTTTCAGCCTCCCCGTGTCCATGACTGCCTCATTATTTCTGTCCCCCCAAGAATTGTCACTTTCAGCCTCTCCGTCAATGCATGCCTCCTCCTATGCCTTTGCATCTCTGAGAATTGTTGCTTTCAGCCTCTTCATGTCCATGTCTGCCTCCTCATGATTTATTCCCCCCCAAAATTGTCGCTTCTAGCCTTCCCGTCAATGCACACCTCTTCCTATGCCTTTGCACCCCCCTCAGAATGGTTGCTTCCAGCCTCCCCATCCACACATGTCTCTTCACCATATCTGTCCCCCCAAGAATTTTCACTTTCAGCTCCCCCATGTCCACATTTGCCTCCTTATGATTTGTGTCCCCCCAAGAATTTTCACTTCCAGCCTTGCCCCATCCATGTCTACCTCCTCATGACTTGTGTCTCACCTAGAATCAGTGCTTCAAGCCTCACCCACCCAGTTGGGGAGATGGATTCTGGTTGTGGCTGCTCTTACCAGGGCTCTGTTTCCATGTTAAAAAGCCTTTTCCCCTTGTGCTCGAGGGCTGCTCCACCACACTCCCCCTCATTGGGATTTGCAAACACCTCCTCCTTAGCATTTGCATCCCCCCAAGAATCGTCACTTTCAGCCATCTACCTATGCAGAGGAGCCTCTGCCTCCTCACAATTTTTGTCCCCCCCAAGAATTGGTGCTTCCAGCCTCCCCCATCCACACACACCTTTTCACCATATCTGTCCTTCCATGAACCATCACTTTCAGTCTCCCCAAGTCCACATCTGTCTCCTCATGAGTTCTGTTCCACAAAGAATCATCACTTCCAGCCTTCCCAGTCCACGTCTGCCTCCTCATGAGTTGAGTCCCACCAAGAATCATCGATTCCAGCCCCTCCTCCATCCATGTCTGCCTCCTCATGAGTTGTGTCCCAGCATGAATCCCAGCATGAGTCCCACCTTAATAACCAAGATGTCCCTCATAGCACAACACCCACCTAATGAACCAAGACCTACCTCATAGCACAACACCTACCTCATAAACCAACATCTGCCTCATAGTGCAACACCCACCTCATGAACCAAGATCTACCTCATAGGTTAACACCTCCCTCGTGGGCCATCCTCTACCTATGCAAACCTCTACCTTGTCAAACATCCATCTGTACAAGTGAGCTTGTTTGACTGCACCCAAGGTTTCCTCATCTACAGCAACAACGGGCAGGTGACTGCCTCCCAGGCCCAAGGGGAATGGTTAGCCACCCCTGGAATCCATGTCCCCAATGAGGAGGTAGGCAGGTGACCACCACCCAGGCATGATGGGAAGGGGTGAACACCCCCAGAATCTATGTCCTTCAACAAGCAGGTGGGTGGGTGACCATCTCCTGGGCCAGAGGGGAAGGGTTAGCCACCCCCAGAATCCATCTTCACAACTGGGTGACCACCTCCCAGGCCCAAGGGGGAGTGTAGCGGGCCAGCTTCCAAAACCCAGTCACCAGGGGGAGGTGGATGGGTGCCTCCCAGACCAGAGGGAAAGGGTTGGCCACCCTAGAATTCATCTTCATAACCAGGTGATCACCTCCCAGGCCTGAGAGGGAGTATGGTGTGCTACCCCCCAAAACCCAGTCCCCAATAAGGAGGCAGGTGGATGACCACCTCTTGGGCCAGAAGAAAAGGGTTGGCCACCCCCCAAATCCATTTTCACAACTGAGTGACCACCTTCTGGGCCACCCCCCAAAACCCAGTCACCTTGAGAGCCAGTTTGGTGTAGTGGTTAAGTGCACGGACTCTAATCCGGGAGAACTGGGTTTGGTTCCCCACTCCTCCACATACAACTGCTGGCATGACCTTGGGTCAGTCACAGTTCTCCAAGAGCTGTTCTGGAAAGAGCAGTTCTCTTAAGAGCTCTCTCAGTCCCACCTACTTCACAGGGTGTCTTTTGTGGGGAGGGGAAGGGAAAAGAGATTGTAAGCCACTCTGAGACTCGTTTGGGTAGTGAAGGGCGGGATATAAATCCAGTGTCTTCTTTTTTTTGACCGGTTCTCGGGCTCAAGAAAAAGGGTCAGCTGTGATTTCCCCAGAGAGTACTTTCCAGGGGGCACTTGCTTTGAGGGGCTGCTAATGAGGTCTCCCACAGCCAATCCTCACCAAACATGGAGGGTAGGAAGAGGGGCAGCCTGGGGAGGTCCTCTGTAAGCTTGATGCCTCTAGCTTGCAGGGGGTTTTGTTTGACACACTCCTGAACCTGTGGCTGTGATTTTCCCAGAGAACACTTTCCTGGGGGCACCTGCTTTGGGGGGCTGTAACTCAGCCCCCCTAAATCCAATCTTCACCCAACCTGGAGGGACTATGGCATTGTCTTTTGGAGGTTCCACTTTGCTGACTGTACTGATTTATTCTATGTTATCTGCCTTGAGTTCCGGTGAGAAAGCGGACTATAAATAATGTATATAAATAATAAACAAAGAGCAATTCAGTGAAAGCTGCCTAAAATTTCACAGGCAGTAACTACCACACTGTTCCCTTTATATAAATGTCCTCCTGAACAGTTCTACAATTCTGTTTCTACTACTGATATTAAAGAATTTGAAACAAGTTTGAACTTTTTTGGTGCATGCCTAATGTTTTTCCCTGTTGTGGCAAACAGCTTAAGGGTTAATGCCCCTCCCCTAGCACAGCCATCCCAGTCTCATTCAAGGAGCCCTCTAGGTGCTATTGACAGAAACTGAAAGTGTCCGAAGAGCCAATAATGAATCTCCAGTTTCTCATCTAGTTTCACCCTAAGGCGGTTGATTCAAGTTTCCAAGTAAGTCAGCCTGTCTGACATAAAACACTGCATTATGCATATGCTGCATTTTGAAATTCATTGTGTTGATTTTTTAAATTTATTATGGAATTGATCCTGAAGTGTGGGAATGGTGAATATCTGGAACCCGGAATTCACTACTCCTGCCTGGAGATTGGGAACCAGAGTGAGTGAGTGCTAATTGCATAAGGTAAAAACATCTGCTGACTTCAACGAAGATAACAGAGTGCGTTGTCTGCATAACACATTCCATAGTATGCTGGTAACTTTCAATGTGCATGGGAGGGAGAAAAGGGGGAAGATTTTTTCTTAATAAAAGGCTGCGAAGTGAGAACACTTCAGTCAGATTTCTGCAGAGCTGTTTGTGTGTGTCGTTCTTTGAACTCGTCAACCTTCACTGAAGCACAGAGGAAAGCGTCGTTTACTTCAAAAGGGTAACAGAGCTGTATTAGCCATTCAGCAAATATTTGCCCCAAATTTCCATCTCTTCAAAACCGATGTGTGTGTGTGTGTGTGTGTGTAGAAATCAGCAGCATTTGCACTGAAACTGTTTAGTCCTTTAAAACAAAACAAAACCCGGAGGGGTATTTTTATTTTTTCAATATGACTACAAACTACAAAGAAAAAATAGGAGGGGGAACTACAACTATGGATAAAGGAAAGATACCCACACTAACTAAAAACCCAAAAGTGGGAGACCCCCTTCATGTTAAACTTAATATTAGTATTAAAAGTTAGTAAAACAATATACTTGTAGAGTTCTTGTTTTCCACATTGTTCTGTATTAGTAAATTAGTTATTATGAGAGAACTTTCTGAGCATCTTCTTTGTTTCAAAGGGCCTTTTATCAGAGTCCTTCTGCCCTTACTTCAGCTTTCTGTCTCTAAAATCATATACAGTTTTCATTGCTCCCGCACCCGTTTCTGCAGCAGAGTCCTCATCTGTCCCCAAGGCAGCTGAGTCACTTGACTTAGTGAAACTGTTTAGACCTGTTTGCCTACCACTGTATATAATTGTAAACTGGATGGTCTCTGTGGATAATGAAAGCTGCATAGCAGGACCACCCAGAGACAAGGTATGGGGGTCTACTCCAGATATCTACAAATATAAGAATTTGTAAATTAACGTAAAAAAAGGCCCAGCCTGATGAGGACTGAAAACACCTCACAACAGATGGAAACTTGAGAGCAACTGAGTGTCACTTAAAGGCGAAAGGGGGATTGATCTGCTCAGGCTCCAGAGAACCTTGAGAATCCTGAAGGGAGAGATTTGGGGGCAGATGGGATTTCCAAATTGCCTCTCCACCCAGCAATGACCAGTTTCTAAACCTGATTTAGGCCTTATCTCACTGCAATATCTGCAATAATTGCCAGTGGATGGATATTTGATTGCATGCTGGCATCCATCCCACCCCACAAAGCAGCACTTATTATGTCTTAAAGAAGCATTACCCTAACAGAGCTTCTCATTGGTCCTTGCTCACTGTTGTAGGCCTCCACTTCCAGGACATGGGAAGAATTGCGTTCTCTGTCCAGGGGCCGTAAGCCCCGCATGACCAGTCCACTGCTCGGGTTGATCCGGAAATTGTTGTAAGTGTTTCCTGTTGATGACAAAATAGAGCAAGGCAGCACATTACATGTCAGCATACCATCACCTCAGTAAACCTAATCCCCCTCTTCACTGGAGCCCCTGACCTGCATAGCCCAGGCTTGCCTGATCTCATCAGATCTCGTAAGCTAAGCAGAGTCACCTCTGGCCAGTATTTGGATTGGAGACCACCAAGGAAGTCACGGGTCGCTACACAGAAGCAAGCAATAGCAAACCACCTCTGAATATCTCTTGCCTTCAAAACCCCACAGGGCCACCATAAGTCAGTTGTGACTTGGCAGCAAACCCTCCCCCCCTTCACTGGAAGCACCATCTGTTAAAGCAGATCTTGAATCCTGTGACAAACTAACATTTGCTGTGCAACGAGTTTTTGTCGGCAAGAGCTTACTTCAGATGCATGAAGACCCTAATCTATGAAAGTTTACCTCACAATAAATCTTTGTTTTTAAGATGCTAAAGGACTCTGCTATTTTTGCTACACTAGACTAACAAGCTTGAACTCTCCCTAGAAGCTAAATGACCAAATGGAGGCTATCATGCTTTGGTCATGGTATGAGAAGCCAAGACTCACTGAAAAAGACAATAACACTGGGGAAAGTTGAAGGCAGCAGGAAAAGAGGAAGACCCAACATGAGATGGACCAACTCAATCAAGGAAGCCATGGCCCTCAGTTTGCAAGGCCTGAGCAAGGTTGTTAATGATAGGATGTTTTGGAGGACATGAATTCCATAAGTTGGAAGAAACTTGATGGCACTTAACACACATGCGCACACACAGAGAGACTAACATGGAAAACCATTTGCTGTTATTTCCTGTGTTACTGTACACTTTTGAAAGCAAGGGAAGAAGCTCTTCCACTTGCCCAGACAGGATTTCTCAAACCCGAGTGTGAGCTTGCAGCCTGGAGAAGGGGTGGAGCTTTCAGGTCTCATGAAGCTATGGTGTGACTACATTAGGGGGAAATTTTACATGAGAACAATGATATGCAGTGCACCCCTAACCATATTTACTCAGAAGTAAATCTCACTGAGCTCATGGGGCTTATGTCCTACTAAATTATTTATTTATTATTTTAGATTTATATCCCGCCTTGCCTGCCATCTTAAATACATTTAGGATTGCAGTCTATAAATGATAATTATGAAGGAAGAGAGAGTACTACAAAGAATAGAACAATGCACTGCACACAAATACCTAAAACAAAACCCCAGCTAATTCCAGACCATGGAGGGGGTGGAAAAGGCACCCTCACCACAGAAGCATGGGAACTAGGGCCAACAGCATTCACTCCCCATTACCATGCTGCTTGCTGCAGCCCCTACCCCTCACACCTCCCCTGCTGCCATTTCCCCTTTCGCTGTGCTATAGCAATATAAGGTGTGATCACACTGGCAGCTTGGCACAATATGGCACCACCTCTAATTGTACCGGTTTAAAATGTTGCAGGGCATATAACCCAGACAGCACACCCTGGTGTGGGTTACCCATGCGGCTGTCCCTGGTCAAGCATCCACATTACTGCAGTGCCTCAGCCATGAATTTTTTAAATACAGGTGGGTGCATATGTGCTCATGCACATGCATACATGTGCTCATGCACACATGCAATCATGCACACCCCAGTGGCAGAAGTGGATCTGCAGGTTCAGACTGCTATTTGTTTTGCGCATGCTCCCTATGTTCAGACATCTGGCCACAGGGAACCGAAAACACCACTTGTGATGTGGTGCCTTTTTCACCTGGCTTCAAGTCATCCTATGACAGGGTGAGTATGCCTGGGGAATGCTTGACAGATGTGGCTGTGTGACTGTGCCCATGTAATCCAGAGGGGAGGGAGAGCTATGTTGAGCCAACCTGCTTGTGTGATCACACTCATAGTATGGCTCAGCAGGGGAAGAGGGGAGGAATCCCTTTAAAAAGCCACAGTGGGGGAGAGAATGGCACTTACTGAACAACGTTTTGAAAGTGGAGCTTAGCTCTACCCCCTCCCCTTCTGTGGTGAAGTAGGGAGTGTCCATATAGGCACTTTTGAGCTGGAGAAAAACTGGCATATTTTTAAGACAGCTCAACAGGGAAGGAATGAATCAGTCTCGGAAAGAACACAATGTCAGGGTGATGTTCTCCTTTAATCCCTGTGTGGAAGCAGTGGCTGTTTTTAATATGGAAAATAGCTTTAGATGGGGCTGATTTGCTGCAACTCACCCCCTCCAGCTGTTCCCCCTGCATGGTTCCACCTGTGTATTTGCAAGGGTAAACACATGACTGGAATCCTAAAAGCAACTGGGTATATATGTGTGATTTTCAGAAGAAAAGTGGCAAGAGGAGGAAGCATTAAGCACTCTCTATTGCTTCTCTGCTCTAAATCTCCCAGTTGGAGTTATATCTACCCTAAGTATAGAAATAAGAAAAAGTATTTTGTCTGTTACCAGCTAGGTAGGTCAAAAGGACATGCAATGTATGATGCAGGCATCAGTTTGCCAGAATACAAGGCACAAATGAGTCTATAATCCATTCAAGGGCAGGATCTAACCAGTAAGACCCCTCCTGATGAACCCTTACTGGTAAAAAACAGGCAGAGCTACATTGGAAGCATAAATCAACACTTAAACTGCTTGCTGTAGTAAGCTCAACAAACCCTTGAGGTGGCTGGCTTATTACAAAAACCAATTATGCCTTTTTATGTGATGTTGCACAATGTCAAATTTGCTAAAGAATTTCAAATTCCCTTCTTTACACCAATTTCTCTCTTTGAGAAACTTCTTGATCCGAATACGGTGCCTTTAAGGATTTGTTTCCTATTTACATTTAATGTGCAGTTTTCCCCTAAAAGGTTTAATAGTTCTTGTGAGATATCTTTATCACAGGGTACACGGTGTTGAAATGAAATATACAAACCTATTTAATAGAAGCAAAAACATCATTGTATCACAACAATTGTAGCATACAATGGCATGTCTTGGACGCTTCAGGATACAAAGAGAGATAGAGTGAGACCAACATCACACATCAAGAAAGTTTCAAAATTATTTATAAATGAGCCAATGTAATAAATAATGATATGGATTTACACGGATATTAATACAAGTACCCTATGTAGTTTCTCAACGTCATTAACAACACTAAGCCTTGTAATGCTTTTGTTATAAAAAGACTGCTCCGTCCCTTTCCATCTTTCCTTTCACAAGAGACATTGGGCTTTACTGCTAGAACACTGTGGCATTCATAGAGCCAAACTGCACATTACATGCAACTGTACTTAACAAAAAACTTGGACTGCCTTCCTGGGAGGGATGATTTTGAGTAGAGAAATGTTTGGGGACAGAAATCGATGCTTAATCCTTCCTCCCCACCAGTTGCTTCTCGTGTTCTAAATCACCCACACCCAGGTACTGCTCTTCCTTGTGTGGGTTTTCATTCATGCGTCAGCCTTGCCAAATAAATTCCTGGAACTCTGGAAGAGCCACAATTTGGAGGGTGAATCAGAGCATCATAACTTTCTGTAAGCCGCCCTGAGTCGGCCTTGGCTGGGAGGGTGGGGTATAAATTTAACAATAAATAAAAAATAAATTTTAAAAAACTGCTGGTGAGGAAAGGATTAAACTTCCCCTCATTCAAAATTACACCTCCTAGAAACCACTTATCTTTCTAAAAAAGTATTGCTGCACAGATTTCCTGGTGATGTGCAGTTTGCCCCTTATTTCATTTGGGCACACTCACTTTTTTTCTTTACACCACTCATAAAGTTATTATTGTCTTGTGCTGTGCCAGGCAATGTGAGCCGCCCTGAGCCTGCTTGCGGGGAGGACGGGTTATAAATATAATAAATAAAATAAAATAAAATAAATGCTGTCATTGGCACTGAATCTTGTTCACTTCTTGCTGACCTGCTCTTCTTAACTGTGTCTCCTCTTTGAATTCTCCCAGGGCCCTTTCCAAGGGGCCGTCTGTCCTCAGTTCTCCTCCAACTGTCTTTTTCCAACCTTCCTTTTTCAAACACACCTCAAAGTTCTTTTCCTTCCAGCTTCCAGCCAGAGTTCTTATTGGCTGGAGTCAAAGTTCTATCCCCAAGTGATTCCACTTCTCCTTTGGAGCCATGCTTAATGTCTCACCCTTCCTATCTTAGCAGATTTACTTGGAAGTGAATCTCACTGTCAGATGAATTAACTTCCAAGTTAGTGTGATTTGGATCCCCATCTCAGAATATCCAATATTAAGATATACTGATACAATGTAAGCTATTTTCTGCAATACACTTAATCTCTCTGTTATAAAAAATGAATTGTTAATGGACTCTTACTATAATTTCATTATAGTGAAAGTTGCATATATCAGAAGTGGAATTAATTAAGGTTTAAATGGAAAAGAAATGGAATAGTGCCTTTTGGGCTGCTGGAGTGTAAGAAGAGTGAATATGGCCTTGTAAAACATCCTACTGTAATTTAAAAAGCCCGCTGTTACTCAGAACATAGGATATATAGGATATCTTTACATTTTTTGAGAAACATTTGGACTTACCTTTGACAATCCTGTACCACACGCGGCCATTCACACCTTCATCTGCATCTGTAGCTTTCACCTTTGAAAGACAACGAAGAGTAGAAAGTAAACATTAGTAATTTCAAATGTCCTATGGATTCCTTATGGTAATCATGCAGAAATCCTCACATAAGTGTGAAGGGTAGCACTTTCAGTTTTCTTCATGCTCAAAGAAGATGACTTGGCCTAATAAAACTAAGTAGTAAAAGAATCACCTACTGGCAAAGACTAAAAACCCTCAAGATAGATTTTCTAAAAGTACTTCTATATAGTTCAGCCATACAGTTCCACCTGAAAGCCATTAGTAAGGAGGCCTCTCACACACATGCAGGGAATCTATTCCATAAAATGGGGGCAGCAACTGAAAATGGCCACAAATCAGTTGCGGCTTACTGCACCCTACTACAAGAAAGGACAGAGAGAAACCACTGATGTGATGACCCAAGGTACCCCACAGGTTTCTACAGGGAGAAGTGGTTCTTCAGGTATGTGGGCTCATGGAATTGAAAGGACTTAAGGATAAGCTTCAGCACCTTGAACTGAACCTAGAAGCATATCAACAGCCAATGTGACAATTGTAAGACTGGGTAATATGAGACCTCTAGGCTACTCCCATCAATGAACACCTGCAGCATTTTGCCCTAATTATTTCCAAGTTGTCTTCAAGAGTAGTTGACACAACCCCTTAACTGGGGAGGTCTGGTTTTACTTTAAAAGTGTTCCTTTTTATTTCTCTCTACTGGGTATTCTGGCTGCCACCAGGAATTTTAAGGCTTTCCAAACCTTTATAATATAATATCTAACACTGGGTAGGTAAGTCGAGGGTTTCAGGCGTTCATGAGGGGTCTATGTGGTCTGAGGAATATTCTTTCCAGAGCTGGTATACTTGAATGAAATAAAATTTATTTAAATATAGCTTAAATACGAGAGTAGCACAATGCAAACAGTACTGTGAATGATTTGAACAATTGCTTGGGGTCTCTCACAAGCTTCTCCTTCTAGACTTAAATGCAAGGGGGTGTAAACGACCATCTTCCCCTTCTTGCAAAATAGCGGCCCCCATCGCCACATCCGAGGCATCAGTCTGGACAATGAATTTTTTAGTTTCATCAGGGCGCGCCAGCACGGGCTCAGACGTGAACATCAGTTTAAGTTTCTCAAAAGCCTCAGGGGTCTATGTGGTCTGAGGAATATTCTTTCCAGAGCTGGTATACTTGAATGAAATAAAATTTATTTAAATATAGCTTAAATACGAGAGTAGCACAATGCAAACAGTACTGTGAATGATTTGAACAATTGCTTGGGGTCTCTCACAAGCTTCTCCTTCTAGACTTAAAAGGGTCAAGGGCAGAAGTTTCATCCAAGAAATGCTCGAGTTGTTCTCCCATCAGAGTTGTTCTCCCATCACCCATTCAAACATCTCTCCCAGGAACTAGACACTAGTGTGTAATTGGCCAACATCTGCTTCTCTAGGAAGGGTTGATTTAGAAAAGGCCTAATAATGACAGGGGCTTGGCAAATACTCTTTCTGTAATGGAGGTGTTCATAACCCGGGAGGGCGGGGTATAAATCTGACAAATAAATAAATAAGATTAATGCATTCAGAATGCATAGGAATGGAGTTCCGGCTGGCTTCTGAGTTGGCCACACCCACTATAGCCAAAACCTCTCCGTGCGTGGCTACAGAGGGAAGGCCTGGAGAGCCTCCCCCCCGCGACTCCGAGGTGGGCAGGCCAGGGGGCCCCCCTGGAAGGATAGGGGAAGCCAAGGGAAGGCATGGGTGTGGCCTAATATGCTAATGAGCTGTCCTGTCAGGGGTGTATGGCCTAATATGCTAATGAGTTTCTGCTATTGGGGGTGGCCTAATATCCTAATGAGTTCCTGCTGGGCTTTTTCTACAAAAAAGCCCTGCAAATAAATGAATAATAAATAAATATTTGTAACAAAAGAGCCCCTACAACCACTGAGCAAGATTGTATTAGCTAGGGCAAGCAGGTGTCCAAACAACAGATAGTTACTTACGGGGCTTTTCTTTTGGAAAAAGAGTGCCAGAACTCTCAAGAGGGATCTGAAGTTCTCAATCTGTATAAACTAAAAACTCATGAACTTTTAAATATTTAAAAAAGAATTTTGTCAAAGAGGAACTCCATTCCGGCATGTTCCCCCAGGAAAAAAAGCCCTGGTTACCTCCACAACACCCAGGATTCTTTTAGGGTTGCCAACAGGCCTGGAGAAAAATGTCTTTTCTTAATACGTGGAAATGGGCAGCTGAAGCTTTTCATGGCATGGAGGATAAATAACATCACCTGGTAAATAATGCCCCATTAAGCCTATATTGAAAGGACAGGACCATTTTTACTCATCCTATCAACACTGTTTAGGGAAAGCAATCTGAAATTATCCATCAAATAAGGAGCAGAAGGTGCTCCAGATATCCCCACTGCATGACATAGTGACAAATCAGCTGTGATTCTTTGTCAGCTACGCTGCCATGAAGGTTGGGGAGGTTGGTCTGTGTCTGGTTAATTGCTATTGCTTTCCTTCCAGGTTAATTGCTACTGCATTCCTTTCTGTGATTTCTCTGCTGTGCGCCGAAACACTTATCTATACAGATGTGCAGGAGGGTGTTGTAGTGTCTGGGATTTCACTAGGTGCCGTGGGAGAGTGTTCGTTCTCAGCTTCAGCTACCTAACGGTCTCTAAGCCTTAGCCCGTGCGCGGGAGGGCGCCTAATTGGCCAGTACTGGGGGGGGGGGGTTGCATACGAATACCCTATATCCTATTATGCCCATGGGGCCGTCGCCATTCTTAACAGTGCCTATGTTACTGCATCTATAGCTCTGCAATAAAAGTATTACCGTTCCTGAATGCGTGTACCTCGTTGTTAGCTGTGGGTTCTGACATTCTTTTGCACAATTTTTGCCAATATGTTTTCTCATATTTACTCCAACTTAGATGACAATGGCAAAAATCAAAATGATTTTGAGATTCACACCTAAGAGTCATTAATTGTTGCAGGAGTGTTGGATTCAAAACCTTGTGAAGGAGTTACTACACTCCTTTCCAGTCCCACATGCCCTCCACATCCTTGTGCATCCTTCTCCTGCTTGCAAGCCCTCTCATCACCACCACCACCACCACCACCACCACCACCACCACCCATCACCCATCATCATCGACTTATATCCCGCCCTTCCACATGAGCTCAGGGTGGCTAACAAGAGGCAAATGCCATACATAACAATAACACTAATAAAACAATCAACACCTGAACACCCTTTCCAGGACAGCACTGGCCAGTGAATGGAGCTGGGAGTGCTGCCACCATTATCACCAAGAGTGCCACCACTGTGTACCATCCACATGCCCTTCCTCAATGACTCTGGGCATTTGGGAGCACAGATACAGAACAGTGGTCGGGGGGAGGGGAATGTGGCATAGAATGCAGCTATAGATGGCAATCACACTATAAAGTAACATGAATTTAATCTGATATGAATGCTAAAATGAATTCACCTAGGGATGCCAGCCTCCTTATTTGGACCTGGGGATCCCCCATAATTACAGCTTATCTCCAGACTACAGAGATCAGTTCCGCTGAAGAAAATGGCTGCTTTGAAAGGTGGCCTCTAAGGCACTGTACCCCTCTGAGGTCCATGTCCTCCCCAGGCTCCATCCCCATATCTCCAGGAGTTTCCCAACCTGGACCTGGCAACCCTAGCTTTCCATCATGAAATGTCTTTTTGTGTGTGGAGACAAGTAAAGGATTAGACCTGACTTTTTTTTAGGTTTATGAGTCTTGCTTTGAACTTGATCCCAAAGCGCCTTGTCTGCAAAAAAGGTATTTAGTTTGGAAAAGCAAGTTTTTTTCTGAATCCAAATTGTTTTTAGATGGGCACCATGAAGACTATTTAATCATAATAATTTATATATTTCTGTTTATGTAAATGTTGTACACAGTGAGCACTGTACAGTTGGCTGCTTTTTTGTGTGCTTATCCCATATTACTTGTGCAATTACTGTACAATTTTGCCCTAGGTTTGTAGGATGAGGAGGAAGGGCAGCACTGATAGGTAGCAAGTGAGTTCCAGCAGTGTCTTCAAGAACAAACTGCTACCCTGTGAGTCTTTCAAGTGGAGGATGCCAAATAGTACTAGTTCAAATAAATAAACTTCAGAACAGTTCCCAAACTCCAAGCAAGTAGCAAACGAGCACGCAGTCACTTCCCTTTTTGACTGATGATATTTCATACAATATTCAAAGGGGAACATATGCAGGCTACAAATGTGCATTTCCTCTGTGCAACTTCCCCTCTGAACAAAACAAGTACCGTCAACTGAATACAGAAGTGTTTGTGCATTTGGCTGGTAGTAGGTACTTCGTAATGTTTGATGCTTCTATCAGTAAAACAGAGCATACATACATTGTGCAACAGTTCCCTCTCTTTTCTGCTTCAGCATTAATACAGCTGCATAAAACTATATGAGGAATAACTTTTAATTCAGAAGCCTTTTGAGCAGCTTGTCACATAGCAGTTATGGTGTAAAAATGTAGTGGTGTGCAAATAAATGATGAACCAGAACTGAGGTGCTCCAAAATTCAACAAAGTTTAAGAACTGCTAGTTTTCAGCAAGTTTCTCAGCTGTCTGATACTCCTTTAACACATTGATAGCAAGTGGTCATTGCCCAGAACTGGTTCCGAACTTGTGACAACACTTGCAGTTTCTTCAGACCATGGCTGATTTCGCACTAGAGCTGCCTCGCTGTTGCGCCCCCGTTCTATTGGTCAATTTCACACCCGAAGCCATGCGGCTGATTTTGACCAGTGGCTTCGCCCAATTTCCCCCGCAGTTTCGTGATCTTGTTTGTGAGACAGGCACTAAACCTATTACACACTGTAACACTAAAGAGAATCATAGCACAATGATACCATCTGGTGTTCCTAATGATTACTGCAAGTGCCTTCTTCCCCTAAGAACAATTGCGGAGATTGGAATTTGTCTTAGCTCTAAGGAAACTTACACTTGCTGTAGGTAGACTCATATACAAAGCAGGGATGGTTTGATTTCTCAGGATCAGTCACATTTACATTCCAATCCTGCTTACTCCAAAGTATTCAATCCAAGGACAGTCCATCAAAATCCACATACTTAAATCAAAACCTCCCATGAAGGTAGGGGAATTTCACTTTTTATCTGGTTTGGTCTCCAGCAAAAATGTTACCCTCACTACTCCCCTTCCCATATAGGCACTCCATGGTAAAAATCACTTCACTTGCATTCTCATGGGCATATCGTTATGCAGCATTTTGGGATGTATTCTGTTGACAGAAATCTCTTTCACGAGCAGAGATTTACTGCAAGACTCAAACCACTATGTAAACCGCCCAGAGACCCTTCGGGGTCAGGGCGGTATATAAGCCGAAGGTATAAATAAATAAATAAATAAACCATATTTCCTTCCACATCAGTGATACTCAGTGATTCTGGAGCCAAACATGGCTCTTTGACATGGCACCTGTGGCTCTTGCATTGTTCCTCAGTGTGGCACTCACTCCATGTTTCAGGAAAGAGGGCAGAACCGTTGCTCAGTGAGGTTTGTAGCTGGCTGGTGGCTCCCACCTTGAAACAGCTGCCACCAGAGGGACTGGAGTATGAGTAAGCTCTCAGCCTCCCTGACATACAGGCCTTGTGTCAGGGATGGAAGTAAAGCCATATTATGTTATTGTGGGTGGTCAGTGGGGTGAGCACATATGGCTCCCAGTAGTTTTATGTCTCTTTCAGTTGATGGTAATTGTGGATGTGGCTCTCCACAAGCCATGAAGTGAGTACCACTGTTCTAGATCAGGGGTTCCCAACCTTTTTGAGCCCTGTGGGCACCTCTGGAATTCTGTCACTGGATGGGGGACGCTACCACAAAATGGCTGCCACAAGAGGCAGAGCCAACCACAAAACCTCAGGGAGTGAGATCATGCATAACTCTAACAGTACCTTTCAGCATTTCAGGTAGAAGCTCTGTTTAACAGGATGCCTTAGAAAAGCCCCCCTAGCTCCACCCACTTTTTAGAAACAGTTGGTGGGTACCAGGAAAAGTGTCCATGGGACCCTGTTTGAGATTATCCTTTTGGGAGGAGATGTATAAGAGCTCATGAAAAGTGTGAGATTTTACCATCCCACGGAAAACAGGGCCAGATCATGTAGTGCATTATTTCTCTATGTGAGCAGTTTCAACCGCCCTTGGTTATGGACGTATATGTATAAACACAAAGATAAGCTATACAGCTATACCTGTAACTGCACATGCTAGAACAGGTCTCAATGCAAATATAATCATTGTTGCCAACCATATTGATGAATATTTGGTTCACACATAAATTTTTCCATGCAAAGAAGTATCTAAGGGAAGTTAGGATTGAGCTGGCTAAAACCCATGGTGAAGGACGCTCAGCCACACATAAGCTTTTGGCATCTAGCTGTTCAAGGAGATGTAATAGTTCAGAAAGCACTGGCCTTCAAATGATCACCCCACCGTAGGTGGAATTAGAACTTCTAAGGTGCCTGCCACACGGCAGGGAAACCACGAGGCAAAGCGCGGCTAAATAGAGCCGCTCCAACGTTGAGACGCTGCAGCGGGATCCCATGGATCCCCTGGCCGCGGCGCCTCTTCTCCCCGGCAAGAGCAGACGCCGGGGAGGAAGAGCCCAATGGGAGGGGGAGGCTGCTGAACTGCGCATGCCCGAGCATGCGCAGTACGGCCGGGGGCCGGGATGCGGTGGCGCAAGGACACGCCGCCGATCCCACGGCCGGCTTGGGGCGCTCCAGATGGTTGCAACCACCTAGATAGGTGGTTCGTTTTTGCAGCGGGGTATCGCCATTTGGGCCAGATCAGGGACGGAGACGGCACGCTCCCCAGATGTTGAGGTGGGATCGCGGCCGTTTGCTCCGCCCCCGTTCCATCCCGCTCCTGGCCCAAATGGGCTCGTATGAACAGGGCCTAACTTGTTTAAATAGAAAGTACACATGATGCTATTAATTGTAAAAAGAGCATGCATGCAGAGCTGCTTTCCCCATGTTATATGTGCCCCCACCCTTCTCTGGCATGGTAAGAAATCACAGTGGTAGCATTCACCTGGACTAGTTTCCATTTGGAGGAGAGAGCACTAGTGACTTATGGCAGTTTGGTACTATTTATTTACGGAAAGAGCACAGGTGGAGGCACAGATGCACTCCTAAGGAGCAGCAGATCCGCTATCGTGCATCTGATTCCAGAGAGAGAGAGAGAAAGAGGGAGATCTTGCACCATTAAGATGTTTCAGTCCACTCACCAGTATCTGCCTGCTTCTCTCTCTCTCTCTCTCTCTCTCAAAAACTGCTCTCTCTTCACATATCACCTCCCTCCTTCCAGTTGGGGGTCCCCTCCTCCAAGCCCTTATGGGTTCTTGGCCAGAGTCATTCCCTATCACTTACATCCCATTGAGGATATATCAACACTTATTAAGGCATGTTACCATTCCTTTTGTCATGTAGGACAAACTGATCCACATGGAAGCGGTGACTGGGAAATAATCCTCCCATTTCAATGGTTATTATTTGTCCCCCCTCCCCAAAGTCTATGGTAGGTTCCTATGGAATTGTTCCACTAACAGTAGCACCTGCCTTTAGTGCAAGGTGCTTTCCCCTAATGCAACAGGTTCTTCCACTAGGAGAAGGCATCAAGAGAAGGCACCTAGCACCTGAGGAAAGTCCTATCATTTGCAGAACAAATCTATAGGATCCAACCTATTAAATTAAATTAAATTAAATTAGGAGTAGTGTTGACAACTTCCAGTTGGGGGCAGGATATCTCCTGGAATTACAGCTGATGCACAGATGACAGAGATTAGTTCCCTGGGGGGAAATGGCTACTTTGGAGGGTGGACTCTGGCTGATTCTGCATTGGCTTTTCCCTCTGTTGTTTTACCAAACCCACGTTTGGTAAAACATAGGAAGAAGAAAAACAATAATCAAGATAAGATGCCACACAGTTAAAACAGATTACAAAACTTTGAACACACCTGCGCATGTAACAATAATAGAGTCCAGTGTTCTATTGCTTCAGACCAACACAGCTGCCCACTTTGCTGTAACAACAGTGACATGCACCTGTTTCTTTCTTTGGCACAGTGGCACCATTCATTATGTTGTAACTTGGCACATGGCATGCTCATTCAAGTTTTTACAGTCACAATGCCCTGGAAGAGAAGCAGTGCTACTCTTATCTGTAGCCTGCCATGAACTGCCCCAAGGGTACCTACTGCCCACATGAATAGCAACAGAGCTCCGGCCCATCTTTTCTGGCCTAAGCCTGGCTTACAGTCAGGCCTCTCATTTTTTGCAGACTAGGAGCCACTGCTGTGTTGTTCCCCTTCAGGAGAGTGTGGGTATTCACTAGGAATGACACCCAAGTTCTTTCGTCTTGCTCTGTTCCCTCCTCCCAAACCTCTTTCCACTTTAGTCCCACATTTATCTGTCTAAAAGCCTCATTTGACTTTCTTTGCCTGCTTCTCCACAGATCTCCCTCTCTCTCTCTCATCTTCCCCTGCCATATCTATGGGGTGGGGTGGGGGTGGGGGTAGAAAATGATCCTGGAGGCAGGGAAGAGAGGTAGAAGAATAAACACAGGGGGAGAGAAATTTATTAGCCAAAAGTGAGGTGTAGATAAAAACACTATTGCCTGGGGAAAGGCAGACAGGGGCCCTCCCTTCTCCCCTCCCCCCAACTGCAGATCCCAAACCAACTTCCGAGCAACTGGAAAGCTGGCATTCAGTGAATAGACTCCAGTGACCAGACTGTACCATTTAAACTTTCAGGAGGGGAAGGAACAGCTGCTGGAGGCAAAAATAATAATAATACAATTCACCACAGGTTTCCATCCCAGAAGCATTTCTCCTGTGCCCTTCAAAACCAAACCAAACCCCACAGCACTCAGAAAGCCTGTATTTCTAAACAGTCAGGAGTCTTTCGGTGTTTTGCTGGTGTTAAGTTTCTATGTTCCTCTCATCCCCCTGCCCTCTCCACACACCCTGCCGCTTTTTTCACCCCTCCCCCAAGTTGTCAGGGGCTGAAAGACAACAGAAGGGACTGGGGGATGAAGAACTGAAAGGAAACCTCCCTGCAAAGCTGAAGAGAGAGAGACAGAGAGAAACTCAAGGGGGGGAACAGAGCTGCAGCAAAGGAGAACTGCGTCAGAAAGACAACAAAGGCAACTAATGTCCTCAGATCTTTCCCACAGCTGAGGTGATGCAGCTTTCCCCAAGGACAGCCTCCAAGAAAGAGGTCAGTGCATGAAGTGGTAGCCGCCCCTTTTTTTCCGCTAGACTTTCCCTATTTGACTTTTCTCGGAAGCAGCACAGGCAAATTGGTGGCCCAAGGGGAGAAACTACAAAATTGTTTGGGATAGTTTGGGACAGGGCAATGAGAGTATGAGTTGACTGATCAGAATCATGTTTAGGAAGCTCAAAGACAACATCTGAAGAGGCATGTTTTATGAAAGGCAGAAAAAGGAAATGCATGATTGTTTTCCCAGACAAAGATGCAGGACCTCCTCACCTATTTCTGGAAGTCTGCTTTACATAAGGAGCAATTCAGAGGCACAGAGAAAAAGCCAAGTTCCCCGCCCACCGGTGCTTTTATAAATAAAGACATAAATGTAATGGCTGCAGATACATGCTCTTGTAAGGTACACATGTTCTGATGTGAACTTAATATATGTTTTTTAAAACTCTGTGAAGCCTCTCCGCTGTTTATGTGGCTGTTTTCTCAAAAATGTGTATGTTACAATTTGCACAGAATCTTTGGGACCCCTAGACACAACAGGCAACAAATTGTATAAATTTGCTAAGTATTGCTTTGTAGAAAAATTACTTAGGGAGAATCACAGCATCATGCTATTGAAAAATGACAACATTGGTATTTGCATTCCGCCCACCAAATACCAAATTCCAATAATCCACTGGGGGTCCTTCACATCTAGTGGCTACTAAGAATCCTGAGTCCCTTAGGACCATCTCATTATGTACACAACAGGTGAGTTTGCTGCTTCTCTACCAGCTTATCCACCGGTGAATACTATAAAGTATGAAAATAACGTCATATCCAAATGCTGCCATTTCTATTGTGTCCTGAGGGTGGCTATTCTGTTTTAAAGAGCACCAAAACATTTTTATAGGAAATGCAACCACAGACAGTGGAGGGGTCTACAAGGAAATAATATATACAGAGCAGATGGTGTGTGTATGAGGGAAAACTTTTTCCCAGTGGGGGAAGGAAAGGAGGGCTCTGTGCTGAAGTGACAGTCAAGGGAGATAAATGGCTCTAAGAAGTGATCTGTGAATGGTGACAAGAAATGGAATGACAGCTCATTATGGCTTCATGGGGGAGCAGAACAAGATCATAGTGTGCCAAAATCTCAAGGCTAAATTTGCTGTAGCTTCTTTGTCAGAGGTGGACCGTAAGGCCAAAATCATGCCCCTCTTGCAGCCGCACCCTCTCACCTCATGCAGGCCAAAGAGCCAGTGGCAGAGAAAGGAGGTGCCACCTTGTTCCTCCTTGGTGGCTGCACCTTGCACGAGCCAGCAGGGCAGAGGCAGGCACTCCCCTGCTTCTCCCGTTCAGACATGCCACACCTCAGCCTGCCCAGTGTGAAGCCGGGCACTGCTGTCCCAAGCTCCTCCTCACCAGCCTGGGCACAACGGGGTCAGCAGCAAGAAGTACTAGTAGTGCCATGCTCCTTCTTGCAGGCTGTACCACATCCATGCCAGCTGCACCATGCCTGGGCCAGCACAGGGCCAAGGCAGCCACTGCTATGCCTGTGCTCCTCCTTGCTGGCCTGGATGTGGTGTTGGCCAGCAAGGAGGAGTATCGGGTGCCACTGGCACAGGGCAAAGCCAGGAGCCACTGTGCTTGTGCTCCTTCTTGCTGGCCTTTCTTGAATTTTTGGAGACCACTGAAGTGGTCAATGTGCTGATGTCAAAGTACAAAGATGAAAAATATTTTGAGTGATAAATTTTAGGAGAACAGCTACAGGTCTGTGGAAATGCTTCCACTTAGAGACAGCTACATATGGCAGCACTGAGAAATGCTCATCATGCTCTACCTCATGCATAATTTTATATAATTTTATATACCTCTATCTTGTATCCTCTAAGCTATCTTTTATTTAGACTGAAAAATCCCAGACTCTCCAGCCTGTCATTGTAGGAATGGTGGTCCAACCCCTTAATCATCTTGATTGCCCTCTTTTCTGTCTTTTCCAGACCTGCAATATCTTGTTTGAGATACGGCAACCTAAACTGCACACAGTATTCCAAATAATGCCACACCATTATACAAGGTTATTACAATATTGGCTGTTTCATTTTCAGTCCCTTGAATTGAGTTCACAACTGCCACACAATGAGTTGACATTTTCACTGAGCTTTCCACTAAATCCCCAAGATCTCTTTCAATCTCAGTCTCAGCCAATTAAATCCACCTATATTTAAAATCTGGATCCCCCCCCCCCATATGCATCGCCTTACACATTATGTTAAATATTCAAAGAATCATAGAATTATAGAGTTGGAAGGGACCTCCAGGGTCATCTAGTCCAACCCCTTGCACAAGGCAGGAAATTCACAAATTCCCCCCCCAGTGACCCCTGTTCCATGCCCAGAAGATGACAAAAAACCCACAGGATCCCCGGTCAAACTGGCCTGGAGAACAATCGCTTCCTAACCCCAAAGTGGCAATCAGCATTTCCCTGGGAGTTTAAGAAAGGGCCACAAGAACTAAGCACTGAGGCAGCCTTTCCTGCCCTCCCTCTCATGATCTGTCAAAGTTCACAGAATCAGCATTGCTATCAGATGGCCATCTAGCCTCTGTTTAAAAACCTCCAAAGGAAGGAGAGCCCACCACCTCCCGAGGAAGCCTGTTCCACTGAGGAACTGCTATAACTGTCAGGAAGTTCTTCCTAATGTTTAGCTGAAAACTTCTCTGATTTAATTTCAACCCATTGGTTCTGGTCCAACCTTCTGGGGCAACAGAAAACAACTCTGTACCATCCTCTATATGACAGCCCTTCAAGTACTTGAAGATGGTTATCATATCACCTCTCAGTGGTTTCCTCTCCCAGGCTAAACATACCAGCTCCTTCAACCTTTCCTCATAGGACTTGGTCTCCAGACCCCTCACCATCTTTGATGAGTCCTCTGGACATGTTCCAGCTTGTCTATATCCTTCATAAATTGTGATGCCCAAAACTGAACACAATACTCTTGGTGAGGTCTAACTAGAGCAGAATAAAGTGATATCATCACTTCGAGTGATCTGGACACTATACTTATGTTAATAAAGCCCGAAGTCACATTTATCTTTTTAGCAACCACATCAAACTGCTGACTCATGTTCAGTGTGTGGTCTACTAAGACCCCTAGATCCTTTTCATACATACTACTGCCAAGACAAGTCTCCCCCATCCTATAATTATACATTTGATTTTTCCTACCTAAATGCAGAACTTTACATTTATCCCCATTGAATTGTTCGCCACATTGTTGCCTAGTCATCCAATTTAGAGAGATCCTCCTACAACTCCTCACAATGCACCTTGGTGTTCATCATACTAAATAATTTGGTATCATCTGCAAATCTGGCTAAAACACTGGCCACCTCCAATTTTTAAATCATTTATGAACAATGTAAATAGCACTGTCCAGAATACCAGTGCTTGTGGGACACTACTGCTCACTTCCCTCCACTGTGAAAACTGTCCCTTTATTCCTACTCCATTGGCAATATATCTTCATATTTTAAGGGGTTAGTATACCCATAAAACAGCACTCTGACCACCTCCAGCTCTTCTTATTGACTTGGTAAGGACACAGCAAGAATCATGGAACATGTTTGCATGCAGCATCTCTGGATCTGTACATGATTAGCAGTTTCATTGTAAAAAGCAACATAAATAAGATTAGGCAAATCACCTCTTAATGCTGACATTTTTATTATCCCCACTTCCTGTGTGTCAACAGTTCATATGCCCTGAATTTTTTGCCCTAACAGTTTTGGCTGTAAGGTAGCAATCTTGATTTAGCACTGTATCCTGTAATACTACATCTTGTCCAAACCTTTATGAAATCCAAGGAAGCCAGTAGGTAAGAGAAATCAGAGCATCCATGCAAGCCCATGTGATTTTAGTAAATGCCTTTAGCACACTGAACTTAAAATAACCTTTTTAGATGTGCACTTAGTAAGGCAGTCATTAAATGCCTGATTTTCCCCACTGAATTGCAGAGCCCCCAATAGTCCAAAATTAGTCACATCTCTTCTGACATTTAAGAAAATACTCTCTATAATCCTAACCACAGCAGGGTTATCAGCAAACTATTAAAACTCCACTCTAAACACCATATTGTAAGTGCTGCAATGCCCTGGGTAAACTATTATTTTTTTACTTATTTTTCCTTGCTGCCCTGCCACTGTTAGAACACACATTACTTATGCTATAACTCTAGTGTTGGATTGAGTATGGAAACAGAAAGGCAATGGTTCTTGCCAATGGTTCTAAGCCAATGGTTCTCCAAGTATGAGGTAGATCTCCACTAGATATGGACCTCTTATTCATTATTTAACAGTCTAATGAATAGTAGGTACTATACTGAAAGTACACCGACCCCCTGTCTCTCAGGAGGGGCCTTTTCAACCAGCAAAGGACCCCATAAGGGTACCGCGGGAGTCAATATACCAGGCAACTTGACATAAGTGGACACAAAGATGGATGCCAGGACTTGCAGGCCCCATAATCATGCCTAGGAAGTGACCCTGGAAAGCATATGAGATCCTTCTCTGACAACTGCGACCACCCCCCACTGACATCTGCATACTCTTGACAATGGACTTGCCTCACCCCAGAGTTACTTCTTTCAATCTCAGTCGCTAATCCTATCAATCTGATCTCATCTTTCCTCTTCACATTTTCTTCATCAAACAAACAACCTTTATTGGCAAAAACAACTGAATTATAACAGGGAGGAAACAGTCTGAGCAGTCAAGACCCTGTCTGCTGATACATTGCTCGCTTCCTAGCTGCAAGGTACACAAATTTGGCCACAGTTTAAATCACAATTTGGTTCTGAGTAGATAATAAAAAAATAATTTTGCATTCATCAGATTTCCCTGCTTGGTCTTTCAACAAGGGATCAATAAGTGTGAAACATATAGCAAGATAATAAGTATAGTGCAAAAAAACATGTTCAAGGCTCTCTATGTCCCACCGATTACATGTGCATAGCCTGTTAGCATATGGTATTTTATGAAATCTCCCATAGAGAACTGCAGAGGATAACACATTGAAATGGGCTAATGAATAAGCTCTGCGATAGTGCAGGGCATTTTCTTCATAATAGAAAGCCCTGACTTCTATTACTTTCCCACACCCTAAGTCCAGGTGGCTCATCAAGCAGTATTGTTTCCATGTTGATTAGTTTAAATTAACAATCCATTAGTTCTTCAACCACTGGAGAAGTAACTGGGAACCCAACCCAAATTGTACTTTGCATCTAGAAAAGAATCTCTGGTCTCCTTTATCCACTCTTGGAAACTCTATACAGAGTTTTCAAACTACATTGTTTTATCCCTGATTAATTTAATCAATTCTTTGTTTTGAATTAGCAAGCCCTCTAGACATGTTTTTGGGTATAACTAGCCTAGGACAACTCCATCACTCTGTTCATGTTCTCTTAGGTGCCTACCAACATGCACCCCAGTATACTGGGTCCTTCCTTTCAGTGAAGCACGGGTCATTTTGCTATTTCTCCCTCCCTCATGGATGTCTTCAGGAAAGGTAGCTATCACCTCAACCCCTGATATTTTCCTACTCCTCTCTTTAATTTCCCACAAATCTTGAATGCATGTATTTTTCATGTGTGCTCCTTGTATGTTATTCCCCTTAATTGTTCTGAATAAAACATTCTCTATTTTACCCTTGGATGGTTCATTGAGAGCTCTCTTAAAGGGAGATACCCCTAAACATAGGTAGGAGGTCCTTCCTAATACCCCACCTCTTGCTGAGGCCTGCCATTTAGCTAAATTCCCCCAGAAACTGAAGGCAGCAATTCAGCTTCTTAAATCTATGCTGGTAGAGGTAACAATACAGTAACAAAATCAAGACAGGGCACTGACTGCTGTCTTAAAATCTAATGCAGGTACCTTCAGATTCTTCAGTATTATTATTATTATTATTAATAATAATATAATAATATACTTTATTGTCATTGTACATAGTACAACGAAATTAAAGGTGCAATCATTTCAGTGATCTACAGCCATACTCATATACACTCACACAACCATTCACAACCATCCCATAACTCCCTTAAGGTTCACATTGCAACTTATTTTAGTTCAGCATTACTATTTAGGGATTAGGTATTGACAATAAGTACCCAAAGAAGTTGTGGACAAATTCAGTAGGTGACGGGAGCTTTACTGAAAGATCATCAGGGAGCCAGAAGGGAAGACTGGAAAATAACACAGCATATGAGAATAAAGGGTGCCATCTAGATGTAGATGGGCAGGTGGGCTCTGAACACAGTTCTGCCAATGGTCCTTTTTAGTAGTAAAAAGTTTAGAACCAATACACTATGGAAAGAAATATTTCCAATCTGTTTGGTCTTTTCATTAAGTTTAATAGCCTTACATAAATGCCACACAGTTCTTTTCTAACTTCAGCCAATTATTCCAGTTCTCTCATCTCTTTCCTTATTGTGTCTTGTAGGAAAGATGAATACAAATGACACTGCAAGTGAGACATCTAAAACAACCCATGTACTTGCATTTCTCAGTGCTACTACTGAGCTGGTACCACTAAGCTCTGTGCCGAATGTAGAGAAGCCTGACTCCTTGCCTATTATCATTGCTCTCATCTGCATCTTCCTCCTTCTGGCAACCTGCCTTATCTTTGTCACTCTCTGCAAGCCTGCAGCTCTGGATCAATCTTGCCATGGGCCACATGAGTGTATGCCTTACCATCCTGAAGATGCCAGTGAGCCACAGCTCAGGCTCTGGAAACGACTAGGGTCACTGAGACATTCCATACGGAGCAGTGTCAAACGCAGCCGTCCTGTTTCCCAAGCCAATGAAACTTGTTCAAGGAAAGTGCCTGTCAGTCAGGACTGGAATATCATGGAATCTACTGAAATGTGACCCTGTGAAATTTCCCACAATTCTGCTGCGGAAATGCTCCATCTCAACAGCCCTTCACGAACTAACTGATCTCCGATAGTATACACCTCTTTTGAGAACCACAGAGCAACCAGGATGGAAATGTTGGCTAGTGGAGTCATCATTATACTCCTGTCTATGGAAAAAAGGAGGCAGAAGAATAACATCTGCAATGCCTGCTTGAAGTGCTGAAACCATATTGTATTGGTGAGGAAACTTTTTCCATAGAGTTAAGGCAGGGCATTATTATATCGATGGGCATTTAGGTATCCAAATCTTCCTAGTTCCATTTGAGCCCGTGTCATCTGTCCCTAAAACTCTTCAGTCTATGGGAACAGAATATTTTGCAAAAACATGAAAAAGACTCACAGCTCACTCATCTGATGAATGGAGGTGACTAATACCCCCCTTAGAAGTGGAACAATGATTTATTAGCAATATTCTGTTTGATCATATATCTTCAGCCAAAACTGGCTAGAAAATACCCAGAACCTTCCTGCAGAATCACATTACTTGAGCTACAAAGTTTTGCTCCATGACACTCCTGTAAGATACTTCTCATTGACAACAGGACAGTAACGTCTCTACCTTGGAAGATGGAGTTGTGATTGCCACTTTTTTGGCAAGAAAAAAAATCCTTGCTGCATATGTGAGCCCACAATGGACTTAATATTGTAGGAGAGAACACTGCCAGCAACCAAAGAATTAAACGCAGAAGTTCACAAAACTGTTAATGCACTGCTGCTGCTATTTGTATTGGTGAGTGTTAAATCTGCAAAAGACAGAAGAGGAGTGCATTGCCCCCAGTAATGCAAGCACAAACAAACCTTAAAATAGGCACTGGCTTGAGAGAAAAGGCATCTGCATTCTACCCAAACATCACAGCAGCGATGTCTGAGGGAAGCATCATATTCACCTGGATGCACAACATTGTGCTGAGAAAACAATATCCCTGCAGAGGCAGCACCATGAATGACAATGTCCGCTCCATGTACAACAAATGGGAAACCAATGTGCATTTATCATGCCAAACACTGATTGCATAGAAAAGCCCTTCAAAAGAGAAGCAGATAGGGATGAATGAGCTGTCTTTGATTACTTAAAATAAAATCTCCCTTCAAATATTCCAGCGAGGATTCAGTTACAAGGGACACCAGTAGATCTGTTTGTCTAACCCTGACTGTAACCCAACTGCATATTAAGCAGGGCGATGCAGGCCCAGTTCTTATAGTAAAGAGTGTGAAGAGGAGGGCTGGATTTTCCCCATTCCCCAAATTGGGTTCCCCTCCCCCAACTTCATAATTAATTTGGGCAAACTAGTTCTAAACAAATGAGACAGCTGCTGTCACGTGCAGTTTGAGCCTCTCTGAGGCATAGCTGTGTCTGTGGGGGCTGGGGGGTAACCATCCTGGGCAGCTAGGGAGCACCCCTGTTGTGTACAGACCAAGCCAGGAACATATGCAATGGCACATGTGTGCATTTGCATGTCAGCCCAAACTGACACGACGGTTGCTGTTGTGCAATGAGATACAGGACAGTCAGAGCAGCAGGAGCAAAATGTGCCTATGCCAGAAGGCATGCTGGGAATAGTATGGGCCCTAAACTTGACAGTGTACCCGCATGTAAAGAGGTGGGGAATGCTGGCTTCCCTGTTTTTAGTTAAGAGTGAATTGAGGGAGAGCAAGCAAACAGAAGGAACACAGAAGGAGGAAAATAGAAAAATGCCCTCCCCAACACTAATCCCACTGTCCTGCCTTCCCCATGGCAGATTTTAATGAAGAACGGAAATACTGGAAGATCTGTGAACAGTTTTCATTGGTAAACAGAAGCAGGGTGGCGGGAAAGAAAACTGAGATCATATAGTCAAATCCAATACAGAGAGAGAGAGAGAGATTATTTCTTTTGGCTTGTCTTTCCCCCTTCCCAGGTCTAACCACAGTACCGGGGGGTGGGGGAAAGTTTCCGGGAACTGGCATGGGCCGAGGGGATTAGCCTCCACCTCTGTGACACAGACCCAGTCTGAAAGTGGGCAGCTGCTAGTTGCTTTAACATTTGTTGGAGAGAACTGTCATGGGCCTCCCAGTGCATCTTGCTGAGAGAGTTCATCTATTGTGTGTATGTGAAGGCAGGACAAATTAGATGTGACGGTGATTCTATGGCAATTTGCTGGTGATTCTAGATCTCCCCTTTGTCACTTCCAGGTAGCCTTAGGAAATCACCAGAAGTTAGGGTTGCCGGCTCTGGTTTGCCAGGCATAGCCACAGGGATGCTGCTACCATTTAAAAATATTTTTTAAAATGCTGTGAGGGCCCACGCAGCACGGCTGGCTGAGGCACTCTTGTTCCCCCTTCCACACCTTATCAGGTGCCAGAATGGCCACACACACACACACACAGTGGCTGAAGGTTGTTTGGGGACATTAGTGCTTTAATGCAGCTATTCAAATATACCTTTCAGGAAACAGATATCTCTGTTGGTATATCCTAGTCCTTAACTCTGCCAAAGGGAGTTACTTCAGGGATATATTTCTACTAGAAATAAGGCCCGTTGTGGAAATAAATACAACGGGATCTAGAAAGAGGCTCTGGGAGAGTGCTCTGGCTTTGGGCAAACAGTGTCAGTCTGCTTTTAAAACATGAACCTGGGACCTGCACACCACCAGAATACAGCAGGTTCCATATGCAACTGACATTCCAACTGCCTTGCGGGGGGGGGAGTTTGAGGTGTGGAATGGAGTGAAGTCCAATCAGCTTCCATATGCAAAAGACCAGGTTGTCGCAGCAGTTGTGGTGTGGGTGGGACCCGGGCTTTGCCTTCTGATTGGTAGCGATATATGCTGAGGAGCAGTGCCATCAGCCATACACTAAGGGAGTGCATTTTAGAATTAGAACTTTGGCACCCACTATTCAATTATATATAAGGAGAGATAACATTGGAAATTGATTTGTCTTTTAACTATTTGTTGCACCTCTTCATGGAAGCTAGTGAAAAGGACAATTCAAAGGTGGAGAAAGACAAACGAGAATAGCTTTGTCACACACTCAAAGTTATGTCCTATAAAATATGGAGACATTTGGTGAAACCCAGACAAAGCTGTCATAAGTGTCAGCGGGACAAACACACAATTAAGCACTTTACTAATATAGCTTTAAATGGGGCTTTCCCCCTGGATTGTGCCTGCTGCTCCTTAGGCTGATGTGTGTATCATAGTGAAGCTTCCCGAAGCAGTGACTCTTGAAGAGTGCTGGATGGGGCAGGTGTCCACCCAGACCACATGGAACATCTGGCAAGTTGACTCTCTATAACTGAAGGAAGCTATGGAATCAGCAGTGTGCGAAAAAAGTATAGTTAAAGTTGCTAACACATGTTAACTTTTTAGTGTATTGTTTAATTTATATGCTTAGCTTGGTTTATATTTGGACTGATGCCTAATATTTAAGAGGTCCTTCACTGTAACTGTGTAATGGTTTGGTGCACATAAATGTACACACTCAGTTGGCTTATTTCTAAACAGGTGTGTGCTACACTGATTTCACTGCAATTCCATCTTTTCTGCTTACAATATAATATTCAATGCTTTGTTACACATACACGTATAATCACCAATTCCTGCAAATGCTGAATAAAAATACTTAAATTGGCCTCAAAGCCAAGCAAACCCAACTGTGAGGGGTTTGTATGCTGCTGAAGTAGCTGCACAGCAGAAAAAAAGCTCAGCTGTAGTGCCATAAATGCAAAAACCATCCTTGGCATTTATACAGGGTCAGCTCAGAAGTAACGTGAAACCATGGTGGTTAGCTAATGAAATAAGGATTTGGTTCACAGGCAGTGAATCTCGGCTTGAATCCTGGCTTCAGTATTGTCGCTCTTTCTCCTGCTTCCCTGCCAGACTTGGTTGCTATCACAGCCTGTCTTGCAGCACCTAACTGCGGTTAGTGAATAGAATCAGGATCCAGCTTGCAAATGGTCTGTGACTCCTGGTATGTCTTGGAAGGTAGGCCAGTATGATTATCCTCATATCTGAGGTAGGGTTGTGGTGGGTTGGTAGTGAAGTTGAGCAATAATAACTTACTTAAGGCCACCTACTACCATAATGACAGAGAATGGGGGGGCTTTCTGGTTCACAGCTCGTTAACAGTAATTCTTGTACTGTTGATATGGTGGGTTTTTAATATTCGGCATATTTAGTAGGCTAAAGTGGTTGAGTAATATCTAGCAGACTCAATTTAGGCACCTAACCTAAGTACTCACATTTCCTGAAATACTTTGGCACAAGACAGCTACTCATCTGAATCAAAGCAGAGTAGCAAGCTCAGAACATCTACAGGCCATGGTGCTGCCAATTACTTATGGGGAGTTATCACATAAGCAAGCAAAACACAAACTTTGAGTGAAGAGAGAACATACCTCCTCTTGTTTCAGTTGTAAAACTGATTTTAAGCTAAAAAGATTGAATTGTGTGTTTCCTCAATTTGGTTTGTGACACTGTTTATTTCACTTTGCTGCATTTGACTTTCTGTTTGTTTTGGTCAGAAAAGCAATCTCTCCAATATTTTAAAGTGAGTTTCTCTCACAGGAATTTACACTCTCCTTGCAGACATCCTTAGAGTACATTTCATTTGATCAAGCATTTAGTACCATCTACAGGAGGCCTTGACTACTAGGTCCAGTTGTCTTTCTTACTGCATTCCTCACCATTGCAGACTCTTATGCTAATATCACGAGACATTCAGAATGTTACTACATAGACAAAAGCAAATCTTGAAGTATTTATGTCATTTCCATACAAAATCATATTTTGATGCACTGACATATTTTAATTTTAAAACTATCAAAAGGGCCTAATCAACATTATGAAACAGTCGCCTCTGCAAATTTTATTTGGGGTGGTGAGGAGGAATGTTGAAATTATAAGGGATTCATCTGCAAGTTTTATATTAGGAGCAGGAACATCTTCAATGGTCCACAGGAAGCTCTTTTCACCCAGTTGCTGAACACAATATCCTCTTCTACTATATGGTGGGATGGCGGAAGGTGAGGCTAGGATCAAATGAACCACACGGGACAGACTTTTGGACTCTGCTCAAATCCTGGCAAAACACTGTCTAAGCCTAACACACTTCACAGCTATCCCAAGTTCCATGGAAATTAGATGGGATGCAAATGGAACACCAGGTTGATTGAACTTCAGGGGTCTGTCAGGTGATTGCTGGGCAAAGACAAGCACTTCTTTCAATTGCTCATGGAATATGGTGAGCTAGGCTGAAGTATGGTAGCAGCTCAATTCCATATGAAAGGGACAGCTGGTGTACATGCGTGTATCCCCCCCTCCGAGCATTACAAGTGATAGCAATACAGAGTCCACTCTACTTTTGAGAACCTCCTCATTATCAGTCACAAATCAGGCATCACAGATCCTCTTGCCACAGTGAACCCATCTGCCCAATGTGTTCCCATCACCTTCTGCAGTTTAGTTACAGGTTAAGTGTGTGGCTCTACAAAGGCATTTTTTGTTCCAGTTCTGAATGTATTATCCCAAAGTTCTCACATGGTTGACCACTTGCTTTTCAAAAATCTCTATGTGATTGTAACATAGTTCTGTTAACGCACTATATGCTTGGCAGACCAGAGAAGCAGATTCAAGAACAAAAATAGTCTTCTCTGAGCTTGCTGAGAGCACTCCTTAGACCTTGCTACAAAAACATTTGGTTTTGAAGAGAAACTGGAAAGGAGAAAGAGGCTGAATGAATGCATGCATTCATTCAGCTAGCTCTCTCTCTCACCCATTCATTCCACTGAGGGTTAGCTCCATAGAGGGAAACAAAAACAAAACCCCCTGAATCTCCAAATTCTTCTTTCCTAGTTTTATTTTTAGAGATGCTTTGTATGCACTCACACACTTGCATACACTGTCAAGAAAGGACTGCTTCACCCAGTGCCTCCCTCAAAGCAGATTTGTTTGTCAGATCACCACTTACACTCCAGATGTGACTTTCCAGATATCGATTGACTGACTAATCAGCACAACCTGCTGCTTATTGTTCAGGGGCCATATTCCACAACGTTTGTTGCAGGAGCCCATTAATGCCATCTACACTGCAACTCAATGAGCCCCATGCTGAAATATGGCTAGCTCGCAGGCCCAAAGCCCCAGCTACTCAAGTGGGTTTTCTTTTAAAAAAAAAATGTTGGCAAAGTGCTGTTGCTTCTTTCCAAGCTGCGCAGCTTCCTGCATCTGATGAAGGGAGCTTTGACTCTCAAAAACTTACCTCTCCTTATATATAAAGCTGTTTTGGTCGTGGACTCTTTCCAGAAGATTCCATACACTGCCGAATCAGTTCACTCCCTGGTGTGTCACTCACCAGGGGGCTCTATCCACTGGCTGCGTTGCTGCCTGAATTGGAGTTGTCCCGCCCACAGAGGTGGTGCTCAGCATCTTAGCCTCATTTTGCTGGGATCTGATGGGTGGGCAGGACGCTTCACCGCCTGGAGACTCATCAGGCTGAGGGACAGGAGGTGGCACCATGGAAAAAAAGCCGGCCATGGACAAGGGCGTACCCGACATACAGTGAGTGCCCAGGTCTGAGTGCACCTTCGCCGAGCTCTGGCACCTCCGGCACACAACTCCATGACGCTGCCTACACCACTGGGGCACTGGTCCACGTGGCTATACAGGAAGTCGCCTAAGGTGGCCGGGTGGGCAGCCAGTCACTGCCCGCTGCCTAGTGCACCTTCACCCACCTCCAGCGCATGACTCCACAGTGATGCCTGAGCCGCCAGGGCGGTGGTTTGTGTAGCTGGCCAGGAGGCTGTCAGAGGCGGCCAGGCAGGGAGGCAGTTGCAGCCCATTCTGTCTCCCCTCCACCACGACCTCTGGGGAGGGAGGAGAAGGCGGGGGGGGCACCCTGTGTGTGGCCAGGAGAGGCCTCTTTCTAGAGCTCATTGCATTCCTTTTGCAATGAGTTTCCCTGCTAATACCCTAATAATTTCAAAATACCCATTTGCTACTGGACTCAAATCCTGTTTCCTGTTATAAGCCTTTCTAACAACAGCAACACCTCCACATCACAACCTCTGGGGAGGGAGGAGAAGGCTGGGGAGGGGGCACCCTGTGTGTGGCCAGGAGAGGCCTCTTTCTAGAGCTCGTTGCATTCCTTTTGCAACAGGATTCCCTGCTAATAATAATTTCAAAATACCCATTTGCTACTGGACTCAAATCCAGCTTCCTGT
Source organism: Gekko japonicus (assembly GCF_001447785.1). Lineage (NCBI taxonomy): Eukaryota > Metazoa > Chordata > Lepidosauria > Squamata > Gekkonidae > Gekko > Gekko japonicus. Next base: position 651,370 of record NW_015173674.1, read on the forward strand.
TATTAGCCTTTCCACAACAGCAACAGTGACTGCCAGATACAAGAAAGAACTTAAGGAAATAGTACAGAGGCATGACCTAATATCAAAATCTCCTAGGTCTTTGTTGTGTTTCCCGCTAACAGCTGGGATGAAGTGAGAGTAGCAAAGTGCATGGCTTCCCTTTGTTTTTGTCTCCCCCCTGGAACCCTCTGAAAAGGAAAGTTTTGTTACATGCCTGTACTATGCTGCTGTAGTCTGGGATGTCCTCAGGGACAGTAGCCTCATAGCTGCTCTGAAGGAAGATGGGCCGATTGTCATTAACATCCAGCACAGTGACATGCACAGCAGCTGTTCCAGTCCTCCGCTTGCCTGTGGGGCCATTATCTGTGGGAACAAAGACAACAAATAGTCCATGTAATGTCACAGCCTAAACAAAAAAGTCATTACTACTGAAAGAACACTAACGAAGTATGAAATGTTCGGAAGCAAACAGGATCAAAACAGTTTTCCTTGGTCTTAACTCCAATTGCCCATTCACCTAGTTGTTTTAAAGCTGCCTAGTTTCCTTTCCAACAACAGGGGCTATCCACCCAGACCATATTACCAGCTTCATGGCCCTTAGCCCACACTTGCTAGAGAAGTGATGTTATCCAGAAGCCCTAGACTTCCACTTCTCTCTTTTTGCTGGACCCTCCCCTTGGGGCAACCGGTGGTGGAGGAAGGGACTTACCAGGAGCAGAAGGGAGGGCCATTCAACGTACAACAATGTGTCTACATCGCTGCCCATGTGACCCGAAAGTGATGTCATCACATCTGGGACATTGGGGTGACACTCTGGTAATTGGGCAAAAACTCTATGGTAATGCATCTTCCAGTTGTACAACCAATGGAAGATATAATGAGGAAAAATGAGCCACAGGCTTATGATGGCGCTGTCTGGTGCCTATACTGGATAGGCCAATTATGTGCTGGTTCCAGCATAAATATCTGGGATTTAGTATGCATTTTCCGTAAGATCCGCAGCAGATTTCATTTACATCACAAAGGCTTATAATTATTCCTTTATCAGAGATGTTTGTGTCACTCTGACTTGTAATTACTGACTTGCTGAATGCTGCTTTCAGACTAGATTATAGGTAGGAGACTGACACTGGATCTGGATTGGCTTTACATGGTGCTGATTTCATAATGCATGTGACAATAAACATGTGGCTGGATGATGAGTGGTGGCTGGCTTGATGGGTGTTTTCCACAATAGGCTTCATCAGCCCATAAGCTTTCTTGCCACATGCTAGTTAACTACACACAGCATAAAATCAAGTCCAATGTTAGAGAGATATAGTAGTGCTTAAAGGATCACTAGTGAACACAGAGGACAGAGAAAATTTAATTCACCATTCCTAATCTTCGATGTGATTTATAGTGTAAAATCAATTCTATGTGTAAAATTTAAACAGACAAAATATAAATCAGTATCATTGCCTTAATTTTATTAGTGTTAGAGAGAAATGAAATATTCAGCTGGTTCTAGTCCAGAACCAAAATTAATTTCAGTACTGAATTCTTTAAACTCATTTCTGGACAAAACAATCTTCTTTGTGTCTAGGATTAAATATTGTAGAAAATTTGAGTGTTTATTTACAGAGTTTGCCATTGCTTTAAATTTTTTGTTTCAGCATTATTGGAAAGGCTATGAATTGAATAAGGTCTCATGTATGAAGCATCAGTATTTTAAACACCACAGAAAATGCCAAACCCTACAACTTCTTTGGTATTCTTTCTTAAATGTGTGCTTCATAGGATATTCTTTGTCATCAAAGACCAGTCCTCTTAAACATTTATGTCCCATTGGTCATGCCTCTTGTCTTAACTAATCTATGTTACAAACATGTATCTGGCAACTTAGTGTATTCAATTATGGCTGCGGTCACACGGAGCATAAGCCACACTTCAGAGACGGAAGAGAGGCGGAGTTTCCTGGCGCGATCACAGGGCAACATCTGGCAAGTGTAGAGCTCCCGTCGGTAACCCGTGGCTAAACGCCAAAAACACGGAGTAAAAAACTAGTACCGTGGAGGTACTAGTTTCCAGAAACCGCGGGGCAAGGGCGGGCGTATGACCGTGTTTCCGGAGGAAGTTCCAGCGCCCGCCCATGTCCCCTAGCTAAAAGGTGTTTTTTTTCGAGTCTCCACGATTGCGCACAAGCACCAAACGGAGCATGCGCAAACGGATGTTTAATAAAAAAAAACACAACGTACGTCGTGCAGAGAAGAGGAGAGCAGCCAGAAGACAGCACCAACGAGTGCATGGCTTGAGGCGGCGAGCGACAGATGGGGGAAAGGGGGCAAGGCAGAAGATGAAGCCCAGAAGAGGGGGGGGCGCGGCGGCAGAGTAGGACGTCTGCTTGGGCGGAGGGGCGGTCAGGGCGGAGGGGGCTGGGCTATGCTGCTTTGCTCTCTTCGCACGCCCCACCAGCCAGCTCCCCAGACTGATGCCCTTCCAGACCTTCTGCCCACCCCCTGCCTGCCTCACTGGTGGGGAAAACGCCGTGCCTGACATGATGCCACACCACCCAGTCGGCAGCTGGCCCCTCTTCTCCCCAGCGCCGCTTGGCCGGCTGTCTCTGGCAGCCCCCTCCTCGCCTTCCCTCGGCGCGCGGCCCCCGCTTCTTTGCCCCGAGGCCCTGCTTCTTTGCCGTGTGATCCGCACCTCCCCATAACTACTGGACCTCCACGGAACCTCCACGGGACCTCCATGGGAGGTCTGATCGTGCAACCGCGCTTTGATTTTCCCCGGGGGAAACAGCCACGCTTCCCCCCCGCATTTTCCTGGCCGTGTGACCGCAGCCTATATAATAAGTCTGGGAATATTTTAACAATCAAGTTAACAAGATATAGAATCTCTCTTTTGTCCAGACCTACAAAGTGGCCCCTCTCCAGAACATGGAGAGTTAAAAAAAGAAACCTTCATGGTCGAGAAAAGCCATTTGATGTCATCACAGGGGTGACACTACCAATGGAATGGAATGAAAATTTTAGAAATCATAACAAAACATTGCATCATTAATTTGTATGAGTCCTTTGAAAATGCTTCCTTCATTGCATCCCAAATGATGCAGAATGGAATGGGCGTCAGTTGCTTAGATAACAGGAATGCAAGTCCACAAGACATACTTACCAATGGCCTCGAGGATGAGGGTATAGGATGGCACAGTCTCTCTATCCAAACTGACGACTGTTCTAACTACTCCATCTCTAAAACCAACACTGAACTTCCCATCCTGGTTTCCACCTACAGAAGAAAGAAAGTCAACAAACGAAGGGTGCTGAAACTTAAACACTCTGCAAATAAGAATTGTGGAACCAAGAAATTCAGAATCATTTATGAAAAACACCTTCATAGTTCATATTCCTCTCCATCTATTTGTGCACACATATAAAGAAGTAGGCACACCTAGAATTTGACAGCATCACTCTGTGCATACCAGTCTATTTTATAATGTACTTTTATAGCTAGGACAAATGAGGCTTCCACAAATTTATCAAATATTGTTGGAGAAGGAGAAAGATAATGGCCTGAATTATGTATGTACAAGGGTTAATCAGCTGGGAACAGAGGTACAACCTAACATTTGAAAATAAATTTGAGAAAGCATCTATAGGTAGATCTTGTGCTTTGCCCTAAGGAAAAATTTGTTATAAAATGTTAACCCAGCCCTATGCATTATCTAAAATTCATGGCAATAAGAGCAATAAGTGTTGGAAATGTGATACTTGGAGTATATTATGGATGGCTCTGTGATAAAGCTACAAAATTCTGATACTAAATTAGCAAAATAAAAACAACACTGAAATCCAATCTTAAAAGGTACAATTTTCAGGAAATGAGATGCTTCTTTTCCATAGGAAGTGCAGCCAGAATAATATATGCCAGATATTGGAAAACAGGAGGAGGAGGAGGAGATTGGATTTATATCCTGCCCTTCACTTGGAGTCTCAGAGCAGCTTACAATTGCCTTTCCCTTCCTCTCCCCACAACAGACACCCTGTGAGATACGTGGGGCTGAGAGAGCTCTCAGGGAACTACTCTTGAGGGAACAGCTCTGAGAGAGCTTGTGACTGACCCAAGGTCACTCAGCTGGCTGCATGTGGAGGAGTGGGGAATCAAACCCGGTTCTCCAGATCAGAGTCCACTGCTCTTAACCACCACACCAAACTGCCCACTCTGGGAGCTGGCAGTTATGAGGGGGACTATATATCATGTTTGAGTAAAAAAAAAGGCAACAGAGGAATGAGAATTAGAAAGAGGTTTGGACATGTTTTATAAATTACTGAAATGCTAAATATATTAGGATCAGCGGAAATCCCTTTCCTTTCTTATAAGGATATTTTTCTTGAAACCCCCTCCCCACAATAAATGATTCTTCTACAATGATTTATTATGCTCCCGGCGGGTCCTTTTAAGTTTAAAAATCTACAGCACTTTAGTCACATTGTTTTTCTTGGAGTGTGCCTTTGTCTAAAAAAACCCCTTTTACCAATTTAATTTTGATTGCTGTATGTCAATAAACAAAAAAGTTAGTGACAGCTTATGCTAATATGCACCACAAAGGTGCTCATTATCAAAGTGTCAAATTGCAAAATGTATTCAGAAATGCCTGTTTCAAACACTTGATAAGAACATATAATCCTTTGAGATGTCATGCTTTCTGGTTGTATCTATGCTACAAATGTAGGCAGATTTCAAATAATTTTTGATTACTGTGGTTTTGCTGGCCCTTACAGTTTGGTGAGAAAGCTGAGGATTCTTCATTAGCAGTGCCTATGTCCTTTATACTACAGTCCCTGGAGTTCCTGATTATTGCCCATGACAGGTAGACAGGTTTGAATAGTTTCAATCTGCAGTACAGAAAATACCTTCCACTACATTTCATGGAAGAGGCAAAAATGCAACGGCATCCATGCCCTTATGGACTGGGATTGTAAAAGATTTGCCTACATTTCAGAGGATTGTGTGATAAATCCCCCATCTGTACCTGCAAAATCATGTTTTGTTCAAAATGTATATGGTATGACAAGAAGCCTGTAAGGCCACTGCTGGGGCTCCCAATTAGGAAGAATTGCAAGAATCTCATTTCAGGCTAAATTGATTGCTTTTGACAGCACTGCAGCTGCATTTACTTAAAATGTCTTTGGGATTTCACAGTCTGAACATATACTGTTTTATCAAAATTATTGATTCTTGACTTTCCTTGTTACCTGGGGAATGAACAAGAAAGTAGCAAGTAAAGGTACAAAAAGATTTTGAGTGTCATAGAAGACTCTAGACAGCAGAGGGCGAGAATGGACAACTTTTGGAGCCTTTGGAACTAATTTGTGGACTATCCCTAGCCTAGCAGCACTGTCCTATGCATTCTAAGCCTACGCCCTTTCCATAGGCTTGGACTGAACTAGAATAAATAATCATCCAATGAGGATGGTCCAAGTGGAGTTATAGGGTAGCCACATAATAAACATTTATTTAGGGTAGTTATCAGCTAAATTGAGCTATGTATATAGATCACTGATCTCAGTGGGAGAGGAAAGCATGTGTACAATTGATGTCAATGTGATATAAGAGATCTATCCTGACCTGGATAACCCAGGCTAGCTCAATTTCATTAGACCTTAGAAGCTAAACAGGGTTTGCCCTGGCACGTATTTGGATGGGAGACCTCCACGGAATACTAGGGTCATGATGCAGAGGCAGGCAATGGCAAACCACCTCTGAATGTCTCTTGCCTTAAAAACTCTACAGGGTCGCAAGCTGTGGCTTGATGGCAAAACAACAACAACAAAAACAACCCCAAGTTGTGACCCACCAAGGTGAACACAGCCTAACAGCTACATGAGGGAGGTAATCAGAAAGTGTTTCTGCCATTCACCTGAAGCAGCAAAAATGGCAGTGGGGAGGGGGTTGAATTGTTGTCAAGCATATGAAGATCACAGTACGTAGGCTGCATTTACTTTGGTGGGTCACAAATTGTGCATACCCAAAACCACATACTTGAATCTTCCACTGAAGTTAATGAGATAATACAGCCTCATGGGTACCATCATCCTAAAGCATCCAGTGATTAGAGAAGGCCCTGTTTGAGAGGAGATGATTTAGATGCCTCTGGAAATCATGGCCAACTATAGGTGGTTTCTCTACTCTGCAGTGGGCATCATATTAAACAAAAACCTAGACGAAACTGAGGAGACAATCCTCAGCATAACTGATATGGTAGCAGATCTCTATAAAGTAGCTGGAGGCTTATTTTCCTAAGCCTCCTACATCCGTTTCTGCAACAGAATACAGCCCGCCTGGATACACATCAGCAGACACTGCAAATGAGCTCACCCACAACACCTTCCTCAAATTGTCATATCTACATATAGTAGACATAAAACAGCTGATGACTCTTTTGAGTCTGATGAAGCATAGATAATTCCAAGTTGCCAACAGCCCAAAACAGCTCTGCTATCATTTGCAAAGCATCATAGGAAAACATATGCAAATTAGCCTTGGAAATCCATCAGCCAAATGAAAAGCCCCTTTGGCTGTTTGATTTACATACATTTCCTGTTTGCTTACTTGCACCAATACTCTGCTTGACAGCAGTGTAACACATTCCCATGGGAAAATGCTACTGGTGGAAATATGGTAAGCAAAAGATTGTTCTCACATCCATAAAGCTAGAAGAGGGAGCAGGGTAGAGTTTAGAGCAGCCAAGATCTCTTCCCAATAATGCTGAAGGAGAGGGGAGGGAAGCAGAAGTATGTGGTAGTTTCCTTTGCATGGAGTTAAGGGGAGGGTGCGGAGATGGACTGAGCTTTTAGTCAACTAAGTGGGAATCCAGTTTTATTCTGTGTTAGCAGGATTTTTAACGCTTTTCAGTGTCACCCACCCTGAACTTTTGGGATAAGGTAGGCTATAAATCTGAAAGAAAAAGATAGAAAAACACAGCAATGCTCTCTGCTGCCCATGAACAAAATGGCTGCACTGTTAGCTGGAGAGGCTTCCTGAAAGATCACATACCTGTGATGAAATAACTGAGCTCTGCATTGAGACCCACATCAGCATCCGTGCAGTTCAGGCGAACCACCTTGAAATCACGAGGAATATTTTCTGGAAGTGATACATTGTAGACAGCTGGGAAGAAGGTAGGGTTCTCATCATTCACATCCAAAACTACAAGAGAGAATTTGATCAAGGATGACTCTAGGCTCTGCCCCAGGCACTATACAGCATTCTTAAAAGACACACTACTGGCCATTAATACTAGTCAGTCACTGGTTGTTCTACTTGTACTATATATTATAGTTCTTAGGAGTTCAACCAGGAGCCAAGTTTTTCTCACACTGTCTGACACCTGGGAAAGATATTTGGAGAAAGTGTAAATGACCTAGCTGGCAAAATATTTTGGGGAAAGCTACATAATTGGCAGTAGGAGCTCCAGAGTTACAAATATTTGAGAGTTATGAGCAAATGCCATTAGTCATATAATTTTTTCTAGGTTAAAAAAGTCAACCAGCTATTCAGTTCTTGTGCAAAATTTAAGTGGAGATTATTACTTATCTAACCAAAACCACAAACTAATAGTAACAGCTTCCAAAGTGGCTCAAATGAGAGCTCTCAGTGAAGTGATTTGTTGGTCCAAAAAATGCTACCATCTGAACCCTTCCAAATCTCATAAATTTCTTAGTACCATCACCATAGCTATACCACACACATAACGAGTCAATGCACTATAATGTGAACATGGATAACCCAGTCTCTTATGGCAGTGACCTAAGAAATGCAGCAGTGTCACTCCTTCCCACTGAAGGCTGGGGCCATGTCAACCTAGCTCAAGTTGTGGCTCCTTTGTACTCTGCATTGACTGTTTCCTGGTGGCTGATGCTGGTGTGAGGAGGAGCCATACCGTGGGCTCTGCTAATGCAGTATGGGGCTTCTCATACTACCCTAGCCGTGTGGGAAGGATCACTACTGTAATGACTCGCATGCTGCATGGGTAGCATGAATAGTAGTGTAATGTATCCATATCAGACCGCGTGCGTGGCCATTTTGCCACGTGGTCAGGCGAAGCGACCGAGCTTCATTCTCAGTAACAATGGGACAAGCGGATCCTAGCCGGCACCTATCGGCAGGCTAGGCTCCTGGCTGAGAGCCTATGGAACTCTCGGCCACTGTAAATAGCCAATCACTTGTGTGTGGGTGTGTTTGGGGAGCGGGGTTTGTGCACATATAAACCAGCCTGCGAGCTGGGTACTCTCGTCTTGTTCTGAGCTAAAATAAAGTATGAGAGCTGAAATCACTAGTAAGTCTCAGTACTTTTCAAGTAGGATCAGCATCACACATGCCTGCCAAGAACCTCATAAAAATCACCATCAATGGTCAATCTCAACCTGCAACAGCAGCATTTGACATGGCAGCTGAGTAACTTGTATGTGCTGCTTTTGCACTTGTGCAGTTAGCAGCATTACTCCCTTTCCTCCTTTTCAGTTGTTCTTCACAACCAGGGATCATTTATTTTTCTTTTATTTCTATACATCCCGAAGATGCATACTTTTGTAGCTAGGAATGCACTGGCCGAATGCATTTCAGGTTCCTATGCTCAGAGCCACACTCCTCCATACTAATACACTAACACTACCATCCCAAGCAGAGTTATACATTCTCTTATTTTGTAATCAAGTTTTATCGCATTGTTTGTTGTATGTATTATACTGTTCCTGTTGAATTGTTTTTTAATTTAACCCACCTTCTCAGCTAGAAAATGGACTACAAATGAAGTAAAAGTTGAATAAATAAGTCAATTCAAGTCAATGGGCTTAGAACAGCATAACCCTGCTTATGATGGCATTATAACAATGCAACCCTACAAAGAGTTACTCCAGTCTGACCCCATTGATTTCAGTGGCTTAAACTGGAGTAACTCTGCACTGGATTGCAGTAAGAGAGTTCACCAAGTTATTGAAGACAAAATTAACCAAGGCTTTTTAGCCACTGAAACCCTTACTCAATTTCACCTTCAATACACTGAGTAAACATTCTTAGTTTATTAGTTTGGAGGAAAAATTCTGAACTTCAGCACCAGAAACCGGAACTGAAAATGACTCAGGCTTTCCTTGGTGTCAAAAAGTCTAGCTGCTTCAGATTATCTCTTAAAGCAAATGCTGTTGGGATGACAAGAACAAAGGGGTAGTGGGGAGCAGAGAACTTCCGAGTCTAGTATACTGTGACAAATTTGTGTGGATGCTGATGTTTGCAACTTTCAGTACAAATTAGAAATTGGTTATGCAAACTGTTTGGTTTAGTCAGTTCTCTACCTTCCGATCTACACATACCCTGACTCTGAGACTGCCCCAACAGGAAAGACCAGGGAACTTCCCAACCCTGAGCTTTGGATGCCTCTTTGTTCATTCATTCATCAATGCAAAATGCACACAGCTACTTAACCCACAACTTAGTTCACATCATAAGCCATCTGAAGGATGAAAAGCAGCAAGAAATTATTCTATTATTTTATTTACTCTATTTATACCTGACTTTCTCCCCAGTGCGGACCCAAAGTGGCTTACATCTTTTTCCTCTCCTCCATTTTATCCTCACAACACCCCTGTGAGGTAGGTTAGGCTGAGAGTGTGTGACTGGTCCAAGGTCATCCAGCAAGCTCCATGGCAGAGTGGGGGGATTCAAACCTGGGTTTCCCAAATCCCAGTCCAGCACTTTTACCACTACATCACAATGATACCGTGCAAAACTTACAGACAACAATTCATGATAAAAACATATTTGAGACATGAGCTAGCAGACACAGCGAGACTGTGCCCAGAAGGGTTCAGTCTTTCACTCACCTCTGACAGTGAGAGTGCTGGTGGAACTCTTGGACGGTACTCCGGCATCACTTGCCACCACCCGCAGGTAGTACTCAGCGATCCTCTCCCGGTCCAGAACAGCTGTGGAGTTTATAAGGCCAGTGCTGCTGTTGATAAGGAAGTCCATCCTTGGCATTCCCACCTGCATACGGTACGTCACTTGACCATTCAGGCCTTCATCAAGGTCAATGGCTACTACCTAAAACAGAAAGCAAAAGAAAGGTATGACTGTCCAATGAGCTCATCTTCATGAAGACAAAGCCAGAAGCTTCAGATCCTGGCAGTGTAATGCCTTATTTCTCACAACTTGGTACAAAACTCAGTAGCTGCTTTTTATAGGTTGTGCCGGCTGCCCCCCCCCCCCATTACATGGCTATACCAGCTGCATTTATATTCTCTCATGTTTGTTGGTATAGGGAGAGGGAAAGCTAATTAGCATCTGTGATCCAAAATATTCAAAATGATTTTTCATTTAGCCCAGAAGCATTAAATTGCTAACATAGGTATGACATCTAGGAGCTACTGGGGCAATCCAAGTGAAACACTGAGGGAAATGTTGGTGAAGTGTTGGCAGTTCTGCTTCTTGGAATACGTTCACCCTGTTCTGAAAGAGTCTAGGAGGAAAGAAAATCTTCAGGGCAGAGAGGAACGAGTCCTTTCAGCTCTATGAGTAGCATCTGGTTAATGATTAAATGTACCAAGGGGTTCCAGTCAGGGCCCCCTCCTTGTGTTTAGTTCTCCCCTGGGATTTTCTAATATGGAGTAACGTGGACAGCACCAGGTGTGACCACCTGAAGGAAATATGAGCCATTTACCTTGCCAAGATATTTTTTAAAAATGTTGGGACTGGGATGTTGGCTCCAGTCCAGAGAAAGCTGTAACCTAACTGTGGACACCACCCACCAGTGTTTTTAACATAAGTGAGAGGCTGGTGTAGTTTCTCAGTAGCTGCCGCAGTTGCTGCCACAGCACAGCGGCAACAGGACTTTCATGTGGCAAGTTTTCCCACATTTTCCCTGCCCTAGCCCCCATGGCAGCCATGCCCCCCCACTTTTCATTAAAAAAAACAACTGACCATTGACATAAAATAATCTGACCCTTGGGTCCTCTGAATTCCCAGCTTGCACTTTAAATAGAAGTAAGGCTCTAGGCTCTTTTTGGCACAAGTATCAGGGGAAAGGCATATTCCTACAATGGCTAGAAATTTACTTTTATTTTTAAAAAGGCAAGATGGGAATTTAGAAAACCTGAAGAACAGATTGTTATAATGCTATAATGATATGTCAACTGCAAATTTAGTGGACACACACAGACACACACACACACACACACACTGTGTGGCAAAGGGGTTTCTGCCATGGGGGACAGAAAACGGCACCAGTGTGGGCAGGACCAGGAAGATCTGGACTCTCCTGTCCACATGGGTGTCACCCCAGCTTTGCTATGATCTTTCCCCAAAGCCATGGGAAATATAACTGGAGAGATGGGGAAAACTCAGGAGGAGCACAGAAACACCACGATGCTGTGAGAAAAAGGGCAAACAACCCTTATGTAAGTAACAATCTGTGGCATAAACCATCCCAATCCATTTTAAAACACCATTCATCTAGTACACTGTAGAAACAGAGGGGGACAAAGGAGAAGATTCACCTGGAAGACGGATGATCCTGCTGGAAGACCCTCAGGAATCTCCGTGATAAAAGGTAAGTTCTGGAAAGTGGGGTCATTGTCGTTGAGGTCCAGCAAGTTGACAAACACAGTGGCACTACTCGTGGCCCGTAAGGGTGGTCTCCCACCTGCAGAGATCAGGAAAGAATGCAGCTTCAGGATTACCAAGCACCCTTTCCCAGTGAACATCCTAAAGAAGCGTTTTCAAGATTTTGCCATAGCGAAATCTCCCTAAACCAGTTCAAGGCCTCCTCAGCTAAATGGTAGTATACTTTTGTTTAGAAATCAGACTTGGAAAACATCAACGTCATAACAAAACAGTTAAAAGTAAACCACAGAACAACAACAAAAGTTTTAAAATTATGGGACCTTAAGCAGCCTACTTTTGTTGCTGGTCTTGTTGTGACAAAGTTATTTAATAGATTGTAGTGAGAAGTTCTACGTGGGTTCTAGATCAAATCACGCCTGAACTCTAAAATGGCCAAACTGAGCCTTATTGTCCTTTGGTCACATTATGAGAAGACAAGACTCACTGTAAAAGACAATAATGGTAGGAAAAGTTGAAGGGAACAGGAAAAGAGGAAGAACCACCATGAAATGGATTGTCTCAGTCACGGAAGCCACAGCCTCCCCCCCCCCCCCCCCCCCCCCGTTTGCAGGACCTGAGAATGGCTGTTAACAATAGGACATTTTGGGGATACTGATTCATGGGATCACCAAAAGTCGGAAGAGACTTGATGGCACTTAATCACACAATCAGAGAGGGAAACGTTAGCAGGCTGAATAGCCCTGCCTAGTCTGATCTCATCAGAGTTTATAAGCTAACCAGGGTCAGCCATGGTTTTTACTTAGATGGGATGCACCAATTAATACTGGGATTGTATGCAGAGGACGGCAAAACCCCATGATCCTGGGGTTGCTATTGATCAGTTGTGACTTCAGTGAACACAATTATTATTATTATTATAGGAAAAAGTTGCATTTTTAGCATAAGTACATAATATGTGAGAATGGGGAGGCAAGTCCTACACTAATAGCAAAAGATGATTGTTAACTAGGTGGAAAGGAGTGCACAGAGCAACTAAAACAAGCATACGATCAGTAACAGAAACCACAATCTTCCTCATGAGCTCAGCTTCCTGGGGATTTGGATTCTCTCTGTCCAGTATAACTCCTGTTGTCCGAATCTTCCCTGTGGTACTGTTAAGATTGTAGAATTTATTTGGTGGTCTGATGCTGTACACAAGGGAACCATTTTCTGCTAGGTCTGGGTCAAAGGCTGCCACCTACAAGAGATCAAGAGAGGAATGTTATATAGACTATTTTTCATTTCTGAATGCATTTGCGCAGTTGACTCCAAACTGAGGTAAGAAATGAAAAACATGGTGGATGAAAAGCATTACTCCAATTCCATGCTCTGTTGCATCTAGGACCCGGGATCTCATTGATGAGACTGTCCTTGCACTTTCCAACTGGTGCAGCAATAGTCATTATTGCAGTCAGTCCTGGATTTAATCATTAAGCAAAATAAGCAAGTGCTTAGGGCACCAAGGAAAGGGGAGCACCTTGAAGATGAAATATTTGTCTCAGTAATTCCTTCTGTTATGGCTATTCATAAGAAACGATTGGCAGTGGAACCACTAGCACCGAGAAGGGGGAGGCAGTAGGGGCATTTATGGGACAAGGCAGGCTGTATGCCTTGTCTCTGCTAAGTAGAGAAGCAGATTTGTTAGGCCAGCTTAGTTCTGAGGACTTGATCATGCACTTTGCAATTTAAAAAAATGGGAGAAAACTTTTTAAAGTATAAATTTATAAGTAGGCAACAATATGCATTATTTTGCATGCTATATATTTTCAAGGGTAGAAAGCAATGGAATAAACAATGTTTTGTTTCATGCAAATAATTATATTTCTCCATTAGAATATCTTTTTTAAAAAATTGTCCACCAACATCAATTTCTGAAGAAAGAGGATTCTAGAAATTGAAAAGTATGCTCTTGAGGTCATGTAATTTCAGTAGAGATAATATCAGATCATACTTTGCCTAATAATCTTTGGGAGGGTAATTAAAAATAGTTTTCAATAAATATTTGTATTTGCATTTTCCCCCTTACAACAATTTTATTTAAAAATCCATTAAAAAGTGTGGGAAAATTTGCATTTTTTCTGTTGCCCTAGTTATAAGTAAATAATTTGCTTATATTGCTTACTGCTATTTAGTGTTAAATACTTTTTCTAAAGTTTATATTTAATATGGCTGTGGGGTCTAGTCTGGGGGTCTGGCCTGGAAGAAAACTGAATTTTTAATCTCTTATTTCACCTTCAGCACTTATTGAGTCTTAATGCCTTGTCAGTTTAAGCAATGGAAGGGCCGAGGGGCACCATTGTTTGGCTGTGCTTAGGACATCAGTTGGCCTTAAATCTGGCCCTGATTGCAGTGCAACAACACACAAACCACACAGAGTAGTTAACAAATCATTAAAGTCAAGGAAATCAGCGCTTTGCCATTCTGTCCCACCTGACTGGCATTCCATGCTTCAGCTAAATAGGCAGCAAAGAGCCCAGCTGACTTGTAGTTAAGGAGTTCAAGACTCTGACTTGGATTCTGTCATCAATCTTTGCTATCAGAGACTTCTGGTGCAGCTCCAAATAAAGTCTGGGGTCCCAAGTGCCTTCGACAGTGCCATGGCTTGTGTTTTCCTTGCCATCCTTTGAAATTTGATAAAGCTGTTTTGCTACTATACGTTGTCAAAGGCTTTCACGGCCGGAGTTTGTTAGCTGTTGCAGATTTTCCGGGTTGTATGGCCGTGGCCTTGGCATTGTAGGACCTGACGTTTCGCCAGTAGCTGTGACTGGCATCCTCAGAGGTATAACACAGAAAGTGGTACCACTGCCAATCTTTCTGTGTTATACCTCTGAGGATGCCAGTCACAGCTACTGGCGAAACGTCAGGTCCTACAATGCCAAGGCCACGGCCATACAACCCGAAAAATCTACAACAGCTAATGTTTTGCTACTGTTCTTCTTGTACTGGTGAGACTGATACAGAACAGGGCCTTCTCTGTGCTTGTACCCACCTTCTGAAATACCCACACCAGGGAGTTTCCTGGGATACCTTAGATTATTTCCCACCAAAAAGAAAATAATTATAATTTAAAAAAAACCTACACCTTTTTTGGCACACTTCCCACATTGCCAGTTCACTTTAACTGCTCTGGTTTTGAGACGCTTGTTGTTATTATTTAGTAGATTTAGTCATCTGAGAGCATGGTGCCTTTTATTTCATGTTTCATAAATTGCCTAGATAACTAAGAAACAGACACAATAGGAGTAGGGGTAGCAACCACCACCACAAATGGAACGGGGTTGCAGTGTGTGTGTGTTTGGGTGGGTCTTTCTGATGCGTCACTTTCCTTGCCCCTGACTGACTACTGGATGCTGCCTTGTCCTCTTGAACGAAATCTTCAGGATTGTTTTGTGATGATGTTACAACGTTTCATGAATTTTTAAAGTTTTAACCTTTTTTGCTTATGATTGTATTAGCTGCGGGGGGGGGGGGCAGATGGGAGCAGAAGGTGGTGTATAAATCACTTAAATAAAGAAATGATGTGTGGTTATCTGCCCACAGGACTGGAAAAGTTACTTCAGGGTAGAAAGCAGATGGCTGGATTTACTTCTGTGAATCAACTTGCAATTGACCATCTATGGCTGGAAAGTGACTAGCTGCAAACATTAAGCTTTTTAATTACACAGAAATAAATTATATTTGATCAGCAAATGCAGAATGGATTTCATATGTTATTAAACAATGATGCTTCCGGTTGTATTTTTTCAACACATCTTTCCCAACAGAAAGAGAAGTACAAGGAGCCAGAATCATGTCCGGATTAATGGAGCACCCACTGAACAAAGCTTGTTCATGGAGGGGGAGAGAGGGAGCGCTCAAAGGCCAGATCATGTAATGGAGAGTTTATTTCTATACAGTGAACTTGGACTGGAGCCCTTTGGTATTTCCCCTCCTCCCCAAAAGATTAATGTTTCATTATGGTATTTTTTTTAAACACAGTCTTTCCTGTTTGATGATTTTGTGGATTCTCTTCGCTTTCCCCTCATTTATTTTCTGTTTCACGCCCGTCATTTTTCTCCAAGTGTGATGGAGAATAATTCTCCCTCTCCTTCTCTTTTATTTTGCCAGAGGGATTTGAAAGACTTTAAATCAATGCCTTTCAGAGAGGTCCTTGACGGAGGTCGCAAGCAAGGCTGAGAAAGCAGAAACCGGTCAAATTTTTACTTAAAGGAACAACCCTAACCCTCAAACATGTGCACAAACACAAATGGCGAGACCAAGATATGACTATGACAAAGGCAGGGGAGTGTAGATGCAGCACAAGGGCTGTTTTCATCAGCTGGGATCCACACCTGCTCAATGGCAAGAGGGTCCAAAGTCCCTGTGGAGCTAAAACTGGAACAAAACATAGCCTTGTGCTGTAGAATGCTGAGGACCCTGACAGGAAACGAAGCAGTGACTACATGGATATCTACCAAAGCAATGGCTTGCAACCTTTCTGCCCAAACCTCCTTCCTACATATCTTCCATGGAATTTTAGTACATTATGGAGGATTTTGTAGAACATTATAGGGCACAAACTCAGTTCATGCAGGGGGCTGGCAAGGCTCATTGAGTCTCATCATAGCCTTACATGAACTGAAAGTGCAACTGAGTACATGCCAGGGCTGTAGCTAATGCAGGGTGTATGGGGCACCACCCCTCCCAAATTCCCATGCACCCCACAGCCGATTCCCGCAGCCCTCTCTCCCGGTCCCCCCACCCCTCTCTCCCCTCCTGATCCCTCCTGGGAGAAGGCTGCACACAGAATGGCCGAGAAGATAGCTGGCTGGCCTGGAGGTGGTGGAGCACATGTGACGTAGTCCCAGGAAAAGCAGTCCTGAGGCATGGCCACTGGGCTGCGAACAAAGCCAGCGTGGCACCCCTCCCTGGCTCAGCTGCCTCCAGTGGGTGGTCCGGCTTGTGGCTGCTCCCTTGCATCGCCCAAGCCCGGCCTTGCCTCCTGAGTGTGCAGCCGCTCACCAAGGGAGGAGCTGATGTGGCTGATGCATGCTCCCAGGGCCAGCCCCTTTCATCACATCTGCCAGCTCCAGCCTGATGAGGTTGGCTGCCCCTGAACTTCCCTAACAGCTCCCCTCTTTGTCCTTCTTCTATCTGAAGGATGCAGCAGAGGAGAGGAGAAAGTTGTAAGCCACTTGGGGTCCCCACTTGGGAGGAAGGCAGAGTATAATTAATGTCTGTTGTGGGGAAGGGAAGGGAAAGAAGTTTGTAAGCCACTCTGAGACTACAAGTGAAGGGCGGGGTATAAATCCAGTCTCCTCCTCCTCCCTCAGTTAATTACATTAGCACCCCCTGGCACCCCGGTGCCCTCTTCCCAAAAATTCCTAGCTACAGGCCTGTTCAAGGGAAGAGTGATAGTTATGGGCAAGCTGTTGCTCAGGGTCACTTGTCCCTCATTACTGATTTTCTCATTGAGAAAACTTGATAAACTTCTGAGAGACCCAGGGGTCCCTGGAAAACAGCCTGAAAATCACTGTACTAAAGGATGTACATTGATCTGCTGAGCAAAGCCATCATTTGCACCCATGACAACCAAGAATTGGCCACCCCCCTGCCCACTCGCAGTTGGCTGCATGGCCACAGCTGATTGTGACTGGAATTGGCCTATAACTGGTCATTCCCTATGAGAGAGTCTCTCTCTTGCTCTTGTTCTGTTCTGTTCTCTCTGCTGCTCTTGTGTTCTTGTTCCTGCTCGTGAGCTCTCTGCTCTGTGCTTGTTTATTGCACCTGGAAATGCTGTCCTGCCATGCGGTCTGTTGGAGAACACAGACTTGCTTTGTGACTTAAAGCACATGGAGTGCAAAGATGGGATTGTTATTCAAAATCCCTTGGACTATTTGGACTGATGGATTCCTGAAGTTGGTAAATATGTATCTTTTACTGTGTAGTCAAGGCAAACTGCCTTAGGTTTGTTATTTTGAAATCTTTATGGTCTAATTGCAATGCTCTGTGTTGAATAAAAACTTATTCTTGTTTTTAAATGGTCTCTGATGTGTAACTGAGTTCCAAGGCTAAACTCCTATGCCTTCTGCTCACCCTAAGCGTGCATCTCTAGGTAAAGGTGCTAATGTGTAAAACCCAGATGCCAGCTAAGAGTCTGAGCCTTGCTCTTAGGCTGGATGGGGACTCTAGTTAAAAGAGGTTCTGGTGGCTTATTGTTCTGAAATCCAGAGAGGGTAGCCTACCTCTGTGGGTTGTTGTTTCATGTATTGAAAAAGCATAGGGTTCCCTCTCATTCCTGGACAGGCTTGAGGGGCAGAATCCTATACAGTGCACATAACAGTATTTTATGGAAACAGAGACAGAGGATGCTGGAGAATTTTAGTGAAAGCAAATCTCATCTATGACAATCCTGTTTAACAATAGACAACATCTAGTATGTTGAGGAACTGAGCAGTTTTCATGAGGTATAGCCCCCTTGACACCCAGCAACTGGGATTTTTGTGGGTCTATGACTGATGATTATGGTAATCCTGTATCTTTGGATGTTAATTCATAGGATGGACCTCTCTCTATAATCTGATGCTCTGCAAGGTCTGATGCAGTACAGACATTTTTATGGCTTACTTGCTTCAGTGTTTAGCTGAAGTTAGCATTGCCAACAGCATGGGGGGGATGTCCTGTACTTTTACAAGACGGTTAATGAGATGTTGTTTACCAGTTGATGTCATTTACTTCCATGCCATGAAAAGCTTCAACTACCCATTTCCACATAGTAAGCTTCTATTGAAGGAATAGGACTTTTTTTATGCTGGCAGTTGGCAATTCTACCCTTAAGTACTTTGAAAACCCATGCAGTCTGACCAGCTTACAGCCACTTGGGAGTGCATCATGAAGAAAGTGGATCCTGTCAGCTGTGCATGAATGGCACTTGAGGAACCCCACAGACTGGCGTTCCCTCAGAAACTTTAGCCCTTGAGTAGATATGAAGGGGCTGCTTACTAACTTTCACACCATTGCACTCTCATAAGGACCCTTTCTGCCCAACCACACCTCTTCCACAGCAACTTCTCTACTGGTTCACATGCTTTTTAAATTTACTTCATTTATACCCCAACTTCCTCCTCAACTGGGACCCAAGGTGACTTACATAATTCTCCTTTCCTCCATTTTATTTTCACAACAGCTATGTGAGGCAGGTTAGGCTGAGAATGTGTGACTGACCCAAGGTCACACAACAAGTTTCCATGGCAGATTAGGGATTCGAACTGGGTTCTCCCAGATCCTAGCCCGACACTGTAACCACTACACCAGACTGGTTCTCATGTTTAAGGTTGTCAGCCCCCAGGTCCGGGTGAGGTTTCCCTCACTTTGGGGGGCTCCAATCCGCCCCCGGCAGCTGGCCACCAGGGGAAGCCTGGCCCCCAAGTGCAACCATCCGCCTGGCCACCCCTCTCCCTCCCCTCCTGCCAGATTTAAAGGGCTTCAGCTGGTTGGCAGGGACCACGTGGCCCACCGATCATCTGGAGGGCCCTTTAAATCTAGCAGGAGGGAGGGAGAGGGGTGGTTGCTAGCCACATGCTCGGCTCACAAAAAGACCCCTGGAACGTCTCTCAAATCCCCCCGCTGGAACTAGGAGGGGACCTGGCAACCCTACTCATGTTCTAGGATAGCTTTGGGAGGGCTCAGAGATGGGTCCTGAGTTTATCACACACTGAATCTTGTATCCCTGCTGTTACTTCTGAGGGAACCATGTTTATATCCTATCTTAACTTGCCAATAAACCAAGGGATTCCAGACAGACTCTGATGGTACAATAGCTCAGAATTAGCATTAACTTTTAATTTGGTTTTGCTAAAGTTGAGGGAACTCTAGTGAGGATACCTCAAAGCACTGATAATTTACACTAAGTTTCTGATTAGCACAGATAAGCACATTATATTTTATATGCAAGTGAAGATAGTGAAGTATTAAACATAAGCAAAACACATCATCTGCAAAGGGTACACACATATAAATGGTCGTTCTTTTACAGTACATGAAGATGATGTCACAGACGTGACAAGTGGAAAATGGAAAAGTAGTGACACTTGCATTTACCCTTTACAACCAAGATAGTATTCATTTTTTGCACTTGGGTAGCTATACATATATATACTGTCCTCCAAGGAGCTTAGAGTAATAATAATGAATTGTTTTATTTTCTGTTCACAATTATGCTGTGAGCTGGATTAGTCTGAGGAAAAAGAAGCTTGCTCAAACTAGTGGGTTGCATGATTGAGTGGAGTTGTAAACTTCAGTCCAAGACCAAAATTCTCTTCACTACATTATATTGCAAAATGGAACAAGAGAAACAGCCCTAAAAACTGGAGAAACATCCCTTAAAATAAATATAATTGTAATAAAATAAAGGTATCAGTCAATATATGTTATGTAAGTCGCCCTGAGCCTGCCTTGGCAGGGAGGGCAGGATACAAATAAAATAAAATAAGTAAATAAATAAATAAATGTCACCTACTGGTTACAATTCAGAGCGTTATTTAACCCTAACCCTGTTCCTAAGCAACTCTGTGGTACATTAAAAGGACATTTTAATCAAAGTAAGACTGACTGAAAGAACTATTTCATGGTTTCCCCTGATATTAGTATTAATGCCTACACTGGGAGAAGCAACACATGAAGCATGTTTCAGAGAGGGGGCTGCATTATGTAAAGTCGAAGTGCCTTAAATGCCATGTCAGTGATTTAGCCTATACAATTTCCTTTTACTGCAAACCTCTTGTCACTAATACAACAGCAGCTGTGTCTTGAATTGCAATAAATAATTATTGTTAAGAGGCTATCGGCAATTCACAAGTCTTTACAACTAGATGAGTCAGTCATTACATTTACAAAATAATAAAACACTTTGGGAAATGGGTTTCTGGGATGCTTGACACTTTTGCAACAAGTACTTCCTCACACTCATAAAGTCTGCTCAGAGAAAGGGCCTGAAAAACCAGAAATATGACCTGGGGAGAGGAAGGAACTCTGGGAGACCCCTGCATAGTAGATGGCTCTGGCCTATCTGTTCCAGAGGCTGCCCCTGAGGAGTGTGCAGCTGGACCTGTACCACCACAATGTCCTCCTGTTCCTCCAGGTTCTAGGGCAACTAAGTACAAGCCCAGCCCACAAGCCCACCAGAATCCACCTCCACCCAGCAGGAGCAGCTGAGGCAGCAAGCTTGAGCGGAGGAAGACCAGCAGGTTTGCAGACAATGTCCCACCTCTTGGGCCATACTCTGGTTCCAGCGGATGCAGTTCTTTGCAGGAATCTGGCCCCAGTTAAGCCTTGTCAAGATGACCCTCAGGTATTGCTTGCAGACCAGGTGGAGCTGCTTCCCTGTCAACCTATTTAAGCCTTGGGTTGGCAGGAGAAGCTTGCAGGATCAACCAGTCCACCCAGGTGTAAGCCTAGTGTTTCCAGCTCCTGCTCCCCAAGCCTGGCCAGTCCCATGGCTAAAGGTCTGGTACTACTTGAGGAAACCTGACTGCAGAGTCCAGGACTCTGTGGGAGATGGAAACAAGAAAGTTGCCTGATATTACATAACTTTAAAACTCAACATCAAACATTAAAGTGTGCAAAAAACAAATCCAAGATGGATTATGAGGATATTATAATACTATATACAAAGTTTGTACAATTTTATTTGCATATATTTTTATAGATTTTTGTTGCTGTTGTTCAGTCACACAGTCAAGTCCGACTCTTCGCGACCCCATGGACCACATCATGCCAGGCCCTCCTGTGTTTTAATAGATAATTTAGTCATATTAACTCATTTGAACTACTTGTGAATGATAAGATAGCGATGCTGCATCTGTGATTTCAGATGCTGATCACTGATGTTGAATTTTAGAGTCAGGTAATAAAGCAGGAATTTCTGCACTTTCTGAAGTATGCACACCTCAACTTTACACTGGCCTTTTCGTATATGTGCATGCATGTGCCTCTTGTTGCCTGCAGTATACCAGCTGCACATTCTTGGTTTATACCACACTTTCTGCTGATCACCCCCTACTACGTAACACTAACAGACTTCTTTGAATAATTTATCTGTACTGCATGCTCCTCAAAGGAAAGGAAAAACCAAGAAAAAGAATACAGTGAAGTATGCCTTTTTCACATTGGGAAAGCCAGGGTTGGTATTTGGGCTCTGGCTTACACAGGCAATCACTTTTTAAAAGTCAGGGATCAACACTGGAATGTGAAATGAGTGACCATTTGCACTTGTTGTTTATGAGAAAGTCTGCAATCAAACCTTGGCATAACAAAGGTGTTCCAGACTAAACTATATGCAACCTTAGTTTGCAAGCCCATCCTTTGCAAAGGGCATGCAGGGAACTGAGGTGGGGGGATGCTATTTAAAGTTTCCTATGCTACCTGATTTTCACTGGAAACCCCCCTGCAAACTGTTTTTTTTTTACCACCCTGGATTCCAAATCATTTTTGCAAGTCTCTGTATTTGGTAATGTAAGGCAAATAAATTTGCAGAGTCCAGCTTGAACTGACTGTTTCATGTACTCAGTTCTTTGTTTTATGCACCCATTTATTTAAAAAAACTTCTCAAGAAAAAGTTTAAAAAAGTAAAATTCAACTGCTGATTTTGTACTTCAGGGGGAAAAAGAGTGCATTTGCTTGAACACATACCGTGGTGACATCAGAATTGGGAGGGGTCATTTCCACAAGGTTAATGAAGTAGGGTTCATCTTTCCATACGGGATAGTTATCATTAATGTCCAGCAAAGTGATGTTTACCTGAAAACAAACATAGTTTTAAGCACAGGCTTTTGAATATTTGAACCAGCGTTCCTTAGCAGTCATATCTGTACCTGCAAGCTCGGAAGAGATTTTTTTTAACAGGTTATAAATGCCAGACGGGAAGTTGATGACAATGTCTGACAAGGCTCCCTTTCTCGTGTCCCTCCTAATGCCCCTGTCACACGCAACCTAGCTTTTTAGCACAACATTCCCTTTCCAGCTCAGCAATGTCAATGCTTATTCTTCATTATTTATGCTGGAAGAGGAGCCACTGCTCTCCAGGGAAGCTTTCAGAATTCTGTGCTCAGACCTCCTGACAGCAATGCAAACACCTCTGTCCACAAGCGCCCCAGTCACAACAAATAAACGAATCTGACTAATTCCTTCTCTCTCTCCCCCTCTGAGCTGCTTTCACGATTGCTGCCAGGGCTGTTCACGAAGATCTGCTGAGTAATCCTGATTAACACATTCTCCCTCTATTTTGATCACTGGGAACATTTGAAATATGGACTGTTAGCTTTAATACTGTTGCATGTTATTTCTGTTCCCACACCAAGCTTTGAGATTGCAGTTTACGTTCCATATGCCTGACAATATTTCCCCCTGATAGCATGACTTGGCACCCATGATGTTATTTATTTAAAATATTTATTTCCCACATCCTCCTGTGAGGCAGCTTACAACATATATGCAAATACATAAAGCATATAAAATGACAAAGCTAAAAATTAAGAAATCACCTACATGAAAAAACTAACTTATTGGTCGATATTACCCCCACAATTCTGCTGTATACCAGAGCACATCAGATAATAATTTCTAAAACTCTTGCTTTAAAATAGTACCATTTTGCAGCACTTTGTAAATATTAGAAGGGATGTGATCTCTTTACCTACACTGGTAAAAAAGAAAAGGGAAGCAATGACTGATAGTCCATAACTGGGCTGCAGTCAATTATACCCACTTACTCTCTCTGTGTGAGCACTTCTACGTGTATGTGCTATGTGGATCAGCCTGAAGAAGAGTTCTAGAGAACTCAAAAGCCTGCACACAGTTATGTGTCATTAGGTCACCCCAGTGTAGGGATGCCAGACTCCCTGGTGTGGGCAGGGGTTCCCCCAGTTTAGGGCATTTCTCTCTGCCACTGCCCAGCTGGCCAGCAAGGGGAACTGTTCCCCCTCCACACAGGAAAGAAGTCAGAAATAAATGTGACATGCCTACATCACCTGGAAGTGACGTAGGCATGTCAATGAAGTGGGGGTGGTTTTGCCTACAAACCAGAGCATCACCCCTGACATTCCTAGTGTGCCTACGTCACTTTGAGTGATGTAGGAACGTTGTGTTTATTTCAAGCTTCCTCCCTCCCTGCTCCCAGTAAGTTCACTCCATCCCCTGCCAGCTGGTTTGACAAACCTGGAAATCCTGTCCCAATGTTACAGAACCATATAGATTGTGTTCTGGGTTTTTGGATTCTTCTTTTGACTATTTCTTTCTATGTGGATTGTAACATGAAAATTTCTTTTCTCTTGCAGATGCCACCCATCTTAAGGAAGGGGCAATCCCCTGTGACTGCTTTCACTAGTAATACCAGTGCAAGTTGGAGGCCTGAAGCCCCTCCCCCAACTGCAGCACCCCTGAGCTGAACAGAGCAATGGAATGCTTTGAAAGTGAGCCCCACCCCCCAATCATACACATGACTAAAAGTTAGGTCAGGCACCCATGACTGGCATTGTGTAGGGTTGCCAGGTCCTTACTTGTTGCCGGTGGGGGGCTTTGGGGGGGTGTTCCAGGAGGAGGTGAGGACATCCCCAATGTGATGACATCATGCATAACTGATGTTGGGGACACAGCCCTGGGAAGGCGCTGGTGGCACTCGCTTGCAAAAACCATTTAACTTTAAATGGTTTTTGCAAGCAGGCACTGCACAAGCCTGAACTCCAAGTGGAGAATTCACCGCTTTGAATTCAGGCGCTGGAAGTCCCCACTCGCAAAAAAAAAAAAAACCCATTAAAAGGGATGGTTCCCTTTAATTTTTTTTTTTTTTTTGGTGAGTGTGTGTTGCCTGTGATTGAATTCCAAGAAGTGAATTTGCCTTTTGGAGTTCAGATGTGCAGTCCACAGCTGCTCTTCTCCCTCCCCTCCTGTAAGATTTAAAGGGCCTCCATAATCAAGTAATTCCATAATTCCGGAATTAGTGGACTGTGACATTTTGCCAGGAACATTTGCGGACCATAATCCTTTACTAGTAACACTAAAAGAAGACCGGATTAAAAGTAGGTGGTCACTGAATACAGGACTATTTAGAGATAACGAGTTAATGCAAAAAACTAAAGAGGAAATAGTAGACGTCCTAAAAAGAAACATCCAACCAGAAACGCGGATTGAGATAGTTTGGGATACATTTAAAGCCTGTATGAGAGGGTGATTTATTAGCCAAAATGCATGGAAATTGAAACAAGATAAGAAGAATTATGAGGCAATAGTGGAGCAAATTAAGCTACTGGAAAATAAAATGAAAAATGATAATGAAACAAGGGGCTATAAAATAAAACTTAACTTCTTCCATCATAAAATGAACTTACTGTTGAATCAAGAAATACAAAAGAAAATCGAGTATACAAAACAATATTACTTTGAAAACATAAACAAACCTAAAAGGTGGTTAGCTTATAAAATCAGGAAGGAGAGGGGAAAACATCATATTTGTAAGCTAAAAGATGAGAATGATGGAGAGAACGTGCCCAGAAAAAATTAAGAAGATAGTGGAAAAGTTCTACCAAGAACTTTACCAACAAAAAAAATCAGGATGTTCAACAGATCAAAGAATATTTAGAAAAAGGGAATTATACTGTATTTAATGACCAACATAAGAAAATATTAAATGAACCTATTACAATGTGCGAGATGGTAGACGCAATAAAGAAACAAAAAAAGAAAAAAGCGCCAGGACCAGATGGATTAACAGTGGAACTGTAGCAAATCTTTGAGGAACAAATAGTGAGCCTGTTAAAACAGTTGTTCCAAAAAATAGGAAAATCAGAAATGATACCTGAGTCCTGGAACCATGGAGCAATTACATTAATACATAAACCCAACTCAGAGGCAAATGAAATTAAAAACTACAGGCCAATCTCGTTATTAAATGGTGACTATAAAATATTCGCTAATATCTTAGCCACAAGATTTTAAAAGGTCTTATCCCAAACTATTCACGAAGATCAGAGGGGGGTTCCTACCAAAAAGGCATATGAAGAACAACTTACGTATGATTGTTGACATTCTAGAATATTATGAGACACATCCTGAAAAGGAGTTGGTTCTAATGTTTCTCGACGCGGAGAAAGCCTTTGATAACTTATCATGGGAGTTTGTTTTGCAGAAGTTAGACAAAGCGGAATGTGGTCAGTATTTCTTAACTATGATTAAAGCCATTTACAAAAAACAATATGCTAAAATAATTTTAAATGGAGATGCTACCAATAATATAGATTTTTTTTCCGTTGGAATCATTGAACAATAACATATGAAAGAGCAATCACAGAAAAGGGTTCAAAATAAAGGTTGAAGAATTTAAAATTTTGGCTTTCACAGATGATCTACTATTTATGTTAGAGAACCCTAGAACATCCATACTCTCCTTGTTGGAGGAGATAAAAATGTATAGCAACGTTGCAGGCCTTAAAATAAATTATAAGAAAACAAAGCTTATATCAAAAAATTGTCAATCAGATACTTTACGAGCAATTAAAGAACTAACGTTGATGGAATTTGTCAAATCAACTAAATATCTAGGCATAAACCTGATTAATAAAAGCAGCTGTCTAATAGGGGACAATTATTATAAATTGTTAGAAGAAATCAAGAAGGACTTGTCAAGATGGAAGGATATACCTTTATCTATCATGGGCAGAATTGCGGCAATTAAAATGAATATATTGCCTAGATTTTTATTCTTGGCACAAAATATCCCTGTTTTAAAGAACCAGACTTTTTTCAAGGAACTAGATAAAATTACCAAAAAAATTGTGTGGCATCCCAAAAAAGCAAGGATAAGATGGAAAATCCTGCAGGATAGGAAAGAAAAAGGGGGGATGAGTGTACCAAACTGGTTCTTATACTATGAAGCGGCCGCCCTTGTTTGGATAAAGGAATGACTTTTGTTAGAAAATAAGAGAACGTTAATACTGGAAGGGCATGAGTTGTTTATGGGTTGGCACTCCAATTTCAATAGACATGCGATAAGGGGAGCATTAAATAAAATCTGGAATGAGATTAAGTTGAGATTCTATAGGAAAACCCCAAGGTGGGTCTCTCCACTAGAAGCATTCATAAAACCCACACTTATTTCGCAGAACATAATAGCTAATTATGATGCTTTACTGGAAAAAAACAACAAATTAAAAACTGAAGACAAATTGGTACAGGAAAATAACCTTTCATGGTGGGAACACACATTAATACGAGATAGATATAGCAAAGATATGGTAAGGGGTTTTGATCATGATAAAAATGAACTTGATAAAATTTGGTTATCTTCCAACGATAAACTAACCCAGAAACTTTATGGTTTCTTATTGGATGACTTTGAAATAGACGAAAGTATTAAAGAAGTTATGATATCATGGACAAAAGATTTGGGAAAAACTTTAGAGATAGAACATTGGGTGAAAATTTGGAAATAAGTAAAATGAGAGCAGTAGCGTATAAAGCAAATGTTTACAAAATGTTCCACAGATGGTATTGGTCCCCCGATAAAATAGCCAAATGTTATAGTAATACATCCAATGTATGCTGGAAATGTAAATCAAATGTGGGGACCTTTTATCACATGTGGTGGAAATGCAAGATAGTTCAAAATTATTGGAAAATGATACGCAAAGTTATACAAGAAATGTGGGACTGAATCTTGATTTAAGACCAGAAATCTATCTCCTAAATGTGGTACCAGATGGATATAGCTTTAAAGATATGTATTTAATAACATACATAATAACGGCTGCTAGAATGTTGTTGGCTAAACAATGGAAACTAGAAAAATTGCCCTGTAAAATAGACATAATTTTAAAATTATTAGATCTTGCACAAATGGATGATCTGAGCTTACAACTACAAGGGAGGAATAACACGGTACAAACTAATGGAAAAGGGTTTACAATTGGATAAACAGTTTGGAGGAATGAAAGACTCTGGAAATATATGTAATCTATGATGATGTAATGTTCAACGAAAAGTAAAATAAAAATGTACTACAAAAAAAAAAGATTTAAAGGGCCTCCAGCTGATCAGCGGGCCATGTGCTCCCACTGATCAGCTGGAGGTCCCTGTAAATCTCGCAGGAGGGGAGGGATAGGCATGGCTGCTGACGGTTGCTGTTGTGGGTGGGGCTTCCCCCCACCAACCAGTTGGCCAGCAGCAGGCAGGAGCCTGTGAAATCAGGGAATCACCTGCCCCCACCTGGGGACTGGGAAGCCTAGCCTTGTGTCACACACATCACGTATTTTGGCCCTTATTCAGTTCTTCTTTGCATCCATTCTATGCTGCCCACATATGATGGCACTGACAAAGGAATGGCTCTCATCTACTTTGGTAGCAAGTGCCTTCTGTACATTGCTAACCTAGGCAGTCACCTCTTTATTTATGCCTATTTATCAAGTGAGCTCAGGGGTCCTCACAAAGGTAAAGAATATTACAGAATCATACAGAAAGGAAATGTAAAAAAAAATGAGAGCAGGACACATCACCTACTGGTACACTTCCACAAGGCTGCTTCCACAAGGAATACAAAAATGTACCTCCAGCATGACAGCGTGACAGGAGCAAGGGGCGTGGGAGCAGGTGGAAATGCCATCTGCACACTCCATTTCCACATTGCTCACTGCCATCCACCACCCCTCCCCCTTTCCTCTGTCACATTTGCGCAATAGCATAGGGAGACTGTGCCATGTCCTTCCCCCCACCTTGTGGCCTGGCAGATCCCTTCCCAGCTGAGCTATGCCATAAAGCTACAGCATGGCTCAGGTAGAACAAGAAAAAAAGTCCTTTAAAGGGCCAAAGGTTTTTTTTTTCCAGTAGTGGGACCTTGCCTATGCAGTGCCCTCTCCCATAAGACTCAACTGGCAGCTACCTTAGTTTCTTTTAGCTGCCAGGCTAAAACATTCCTTTTAACCGACATTTTTATCAAAGGAGTGGTATTATTTATTTATTTATTTATTTATTTTATTTGACTTATATCTCACCCTCTCTGCAAAGCAGTCTCAGGGCGGCTTACAAAGACTGTATAAAACAACTAAAACAAGAAAATTTATAAAATCACAACAGTATAATTGTAAACATAACAAGATATAAACTGCTCCGGAGGTCAGACAAGAAAATAAGCGAAAATAAACCTAACAATAATCAAACTCATCTAAACAGTGAGTTAATCAAACTTCTGTATAAGTGAAGAAGTCTCGGCTTGCTAGATTGACCAGAGAAAGAGCGGCGTGTGGGGAAGGGTTGGAGATGCACCCCCCCCCCAAAAAAAATGGAGCGGTCTTTAAGCGGTACAAAAAGGGAAGAAGGAACGAAACTTACCACTCGAGACTTCATTTAAGCTTGAAAGCTGTATTTTAAGCCCAAGAATGTGGAATTCAGAGAAACTTTAATTTAAAACTAAAATTTTTCTTCACTGTAAACAAATGGCTGGGAGGACAAGGAGAATGGTGGCAGAAAAGAAACTTCTATCAGGAACTACTACACCAACTACTCCCAGTCACCGACAGGAAGCAGCTGCAGACTTTCCCAATATGCTTGCTGCAGCACTGTACCCTCTGCTGGACGAAATGTCTACAATTAATACCAAGCTGGATTCCATTCAAAAGCAACTTACCCAAATGGAAAATAGAGCCAATAAGACTGATAAAAAGATCAAGAAATAGGGAATTGGCCAAAAAGACTGACACAACCACTTTTAACTTTAAAAGGGGTAACTTCTCTGATATGAGGGAACATGTGGGGAGGAAACTGAAAGTAGAAAGGGTCAAAACCACTGGGGAAGCTTGGAAACTATTTAAAACTAAGATCCTAGAAGCTCAGAAAAAATATATTCCGCAGGTTAGGAAAGGCACAAATAGGTATAGGAAAAAGCCTGCATGGTTAACAAACAAACTAATGGAAGCTGTAAAAGGTAAAAAGGATTCCTTTAAGCAGTGGAAAGCTAGTCACAGGCCCCGTTCACACGGAGCAGAAGCCACGCTAAATAGACGGAAGAGAGGCGGAGTTACCTGGCACGATCACACGGCAACATCTGGGGAGCGTAGAGCTCCCGTGGTTGAACTGTGGCGAACCGCCGATAAAACGGAGCAAAAAACTAGTACCTCGGAGGTACTAGTTTCCGGAAACTGCGGGGCAAGGGCGGGCGTCTGATCGCGTTTCCGGTGGCATCCGGCGCCCGTCCATGTCCCCTTGCGAAGAAGGTTTTTTTTCCCCCCAAGTCTCCGTGGTTGCGCATAAGCACTCAACGGAGCATGCGCATTCGTAGTGTACACAAAAAAAGAAACCCAGTTCGCCGCGCCGCGCGCTTCTTCGTTGCGCGCAGGCATGTGTTGTGATCGACGCCTCTCCGTAACCACGGAAGCTCCACGGTACCTCCACAGAACCTCCACAGGAGGTATGATCACTTTACTGCGTGTTAGTTTGCCCCGGGGCAAACAGCCACACTTCTCCCCCGCAGTTTCCTGCGCGTGTGACCGGGGCCAATGTGTCTTAATAAAGTATCATATAACTATCTGAATATCCTGGAAGTTAGTAATTTCTTGCTGTATTTAAATATTTCCATTGTCGGATTACAGCCTTCCCTTTTTACCCTTGAGGAGTCTAAGGCTGTTTCCCTTTTCACACAAACCAGGGGTCCCTTCTGAGTTGAACCCACTGAATAACTAGGGAAGAAATATCTTCCTCCTTCTAGGAGCGATAATCTTTTTTTCTGTTTGGCTAGACTGGCAGTTTCCAACCACCTGTCCAGTCCCTTCTGTCATACCTAAATCCCCAGTTCTGGAGACTGTGAATAAATGGAATTCAGCTAGGGCTGACACTTAGACTTTAAGTTCTGATTTCTGAACTTTTCCTCCAATGTGTTGGTACACAGTAAGGGCAAGGAGTTGCCTCCCTTCACTTCCCAAGTGACTTGTCTGTTTCCCTCAGACTGACACACACACTCCTCCTGACTGGCAACTGCCAAGCCAAAGTCCAAATGATGACTGACTCACTCTGACAAAGACTAGCAAGACTTTTTAAAACTCTGTTCAGTCTGCGCTGACCAATTGGGGGGGGGGGCACACAGGCAGCAGCCTGTCAATCAAGCAGTGCTTTACAGTGAGGCATTAACCTCAATCTCCCATTCTCTATTGTGCTTTTGGGGGTCAGTTCACCACATCTATTTTTCCCCATATTTCTTGGTTTCTCCCTTTCATCAACATAGACCACATTGCAGATCTTGACTGTTTCTGGTTTGAGGATTCTGCATCCTTTGCATCCCAGTGTGTAGCCTACAAAAATGCCTTCTTCTGCTCTAAGATCCATCTTGGTCCACTTTTCAGTGAGGCTTGTTCCCAGGAAACTGTCCTTAGGACTGCAGCCAAAGTGCACCAATATATTGATTGTCAGGGATGCCCTGCTAACCCAACAGTTCAGCTTGAATCTTGCTTATTGGTTGTGATCAGGTAACCAAGTACTAAATAGGTGTTAAAATGAGTCTAATTAAATTTAAATGTATCCATTTATTTATTTTATTTATTCGATTTATACCCCACCCTTTCAACCAAAGCTGGCTCAGGGTGGCTTACATACAATTTAAAATGCCAGAAGTGCTCCAGATGAATTTTGGAAAATGCCATGATGACAATCCCATCAGCAGCTCACCTCACATGTAAGCATGAAACACAGATAAAGGTGATATAGCAACAAGACCCATTTCGAAGTTCTCTGCTTGCCTGTTTGTTGGCCAAGGATGACTTTTATTATCTTGCAGTAAAAATATTAAAACTAATTGTAACATCCCGTAGGGACCTCTCAAGAAAATGTTAAATGGCTGCAATAATTATCCTTATTCACTTTACATTTCCATCATTTACTTGTAAATATTAAGATTTACCAAGATAAGCTAGAAAATGCCACCCAAACTGTTAAGAAATGAATTGCTTTGTAATTACATAATGTGATTTCATTTAATGCATTTAAAGAAGGAGGTACTGAAGGATATTCCCCAATAGTTTGGGGATAGATTCCTTTGGCCACCCTGGAAAGTGGATGCTATGACATTATACCCTAGTTAAGTGCCTCACCTCCCTAAACCCCACCCTCCACAGTCTCCACCCCAAAAATCTCCAAGTATTTCCCAATTCAGACCTCACAACCCGAGGGAAGAGGAAGGGAATGTGATTGTGAAAAGTACTGGGTTCGACACATGGAGAACTCAAACTACGACATGCATTCAGTTTATTGTACTTCCAAACAATTCACACAAAATGGCCCTGCAAGGCCAACTATATACACTCCACCTGGCACACCTCTGTTCCCATTGGAGGGTTTGAATATCCCGCCAAGGGTGCTATTGGTGGACTCCCGGTGGACTAAGATCCTAGGTTCCCATTGTCTTTGGGACCAAGTTCCTGCTTCAGCCGCGGACCCCTAGTGGCGGTCCGTGTACATAACAGATTGTAAGCCACTTTTGTTGTAAACCTACTCTTCTTCTTCTCTTTGCTTGAATTCTCTGATACTGTATGTGGTTTTTGGTGTGGAGTTTTTTTCCTGTTGCCTCAGAAGGTTGGACCAGAACCAATGGGTTGATATTAAACCAGAAGAGTTTTCGGCTAAACATTAAGAAGAACTTCCTGACAGTTAGAGTGGTTCCTCAGTGGAACAGGCTTCCTCGGGATGTGGTGGGCTCTCCTTCTTTGAAGGTTTTCAAACAGAGGCTAGATGGCCATCTGACAGCAATGCAGATTCTGTGAACTTAGGCAGATCATGAGAGGGAGGGCAGGAAGGGTTGCCTCAGCGCTCAGTTCTCGTGGCCCTTTTTTACATGCCCAGGGAAATGCTGGTCGCCACTCTGGGGTCAGGAAGCAATCCTGGCGGGGTTTTTGTCATCTTCTGGGTGTGGAACAACGGTCACTGCGGGTGTGGAGGGGGAGGTGTTTGTGAATTTAAGTTCATTTAAGCTTTTAAAAAAACCTAAAATTCATGACTATGATACAAGCCCAATTTCTTGATTTGGCGTGGAATGCCCCACTCATTATTGACCATGAGAACTGAATGTGTGACCTTGGGCCGGTCATGCTTTCTCAGCCTGACCCACCTCACAGGGTGGTTGTGAGGATGAAATGGAGGGCAGCAGGAGGACGTAAAAGCTGCTTTGGTTAGAAAAACAGGGTATAAATAAATCCACCATTTTAATATTTTAATATTTAGGATGATGTTTTAAATTTAAATTGTATTGTATTAACTAATATATTTTGTATAAATGAAATGTTGTTACCCAGCCTGAGCCTGCTTCCAAGAAGGGTGGGCTATAAATGTGAAGAAATTAATTAATTAATTAATTAATTAAACAATGACAAAGGCCAGCGTTGCTTATCTCTCTGCCCTCCACATTTCAAAAAAGCTTCAGGTATTGAAGCCCCAGAGAGCTACGTCCCTGTCTGAATTCATCAGGTTCCCAGTTCAAATTCAAGATTTTCTAAAATTCCCATATCACAAACAAAGCCAAAAGTGGACTCCCCAGTTCAGGTTCAAAAGTCAGGGGCAACATTGTTTGAAACAGTTCCCTCTCAAACTTTAAAAAAAATATTAAAGTTTGGTTGAGATTCTGATTTGTTATTATCAATTCTCCACAAAGCCTTCCTCTGCCTCTGAGAGCCGGCATGGTGTAGTGGTTAAGAGTGGTAGACACTAATCTGGAGAACCGGGTTTGATTCCATTCTCCTCCTCCCACACAAAGCCTGCTGGGTGACCTTGGGCAGTCACGGTTCTCTCAGAACTCTCCCAGCCCCACCTGTTTCACAAGGTGCCTGTTGTGGGGAGAGGAAGGGAAAGGTGATTATAAGCCACTTTGGGACTCCTGAAGGTAGAGAAAAGCAGGGTATAAAACTGGGAAAGTGGAGCGAAAGAGAATAAAACCAACATTGTTGTGGTTCCCTCTGGAACATTTGTTTAAATTAGCTGCCGGCCCCCCATGGCCCCCTCCCAAAAACGTCCCTAGCTACGGGGCTGCCCTACCCCCAGACTGCTCCAACTCAGGCACAGAACCTCCATCTTCATTGGATTCAATTTCAATCGACTTAGTCTAAGCCAACCAGCCACGGCTTTCAATGCTAGGTCCAGATCTTCCAGGCTAGCGTCAGACTGGCCGCCCAACAGCAGATAGAGCTGGGTGTCATCCACATATTGGTGACACCCCAGTCCATACTTCTGGGCAATCTGGGCAAGGAGGCGCATCTAGATGTTAAACAACATCAGGGAAAGCATCGCTCCCTGGGGCACTCTGCAGGCTAACGGGTGCCTTTGGGAGAGTTGTTCCCCAACAGCCACACTTTGTCCCTGATCCTGGAGAAACTAGGAGAGCCACTGTAAGGCAAACCCCTGAATCCCAGCATTGACAAGGCAGTGGATCAGTAGTTGGTAGTCGACCGTGTTGAATGTCGCTGACAAGTCCAACAACAACAATATCACTGAACTACCCTGATCCAGATGCCTCCAAAGGTCGTTCGTGAGGGCGACCAGTACTGTCTCCATCCCATGGCCTGGTCGGAAACCAGACTGGAAATGATCTGGAGGTGTCATCCAAAAAACTCTGCAACTGAATCGCCACCACTCTCTCAATTAGTTTGCCCAAATAGGACAAATTGGAACCTGGCCGGTAGTTTAAATGTTTTGTGGTCTGCTTCTGGCTTGAGGATTATTTTATCTATGTCATTGTAGGCTGCTCTGTGCATATTCTATGCTGTTGTCGTTCACTGGCTTGTTTTTTAATGGTGCTGATGATGTTGGTCTGGGTTTTTTTAGTTGATTGTCGTTTGATGGTGTGACCTGTTTTTTAATGCTCACATTTTTAAAGTAGCTTGGTTTTTAATGCTTGCTTTAATGGTTTTCTTGTATTGGCTGTAAGTCACCTGAAGCAGGTCTCCAGAGAGGAGCCATATAAATATTCTAAATAAATAAATAATAAATAAAGATTAGAGGAGGAAATGCAAAGTCCAAGGTGGCTACAGGTGAAGGGTCTAGATGGATACTCTGCCTGCAGCCATCTTGCATCATTTTTTCAGATTTTATCCTTGCAACAATCCTGTGAGGTAGGTTAAATGGAAGCATGGTGACTGGACCGACAATATTTAATGCACTTAATAGTACAGCAAATGTTTGAACCCAGGACCAAATCTATTAACAACTCTCTAGCAGATCTTGTGTTCCTGAAATTCGTGGTGCAGAGGGCGCAGAAATGCTGAACAAAACAACAACATTAAATGTATTTGTCCTTAAAGGAACAGGAGTATTGTAATCTACTTTGTGAGGACTTTACAAATAGAGATCAGTTGCCATTCCCTACTATGTGATTTAGGCAATGTCTAGACGGGATACTGGTGCTACCTAGGGGTAGCTTAGGTATATTTCTGACATCTCAGCATAATCTTTGGACACAGCCTCCTAATCAGTATGCACAAGTGATCTCTTTGATATGCATATAAGCATGCAGGGGATGGTTTGGAGGGGACTTGTCATGATGAGGCACATGTCATATGATTATCTAGGGCTCTTTTGTAAAAAGGAAAAGAGAAGGAAACAACCGTCTCCTGGGGCTGATGCACAACTATTGTCAGCAGTGTCTTTCCTCTTGTTCCCCATGGTCTCTTTTTAATGATCTAGGATGCATTGCTCCCTAGAGGATTTCCTTCACAGCTTGTCCTTTTTTCATCACAAAATATTCAAAGACAAGGGAAGTGGGTGGGAGTCTTCTTGGCTACAACTGGAAAGTCAAGTAACTTCAAACAGTATGTTAAGAGATACTGCTGCAGATCATGATGCTTGTTTGAAGCTTTAAGTGTGGTCTGTTTAGTGAATTCCATGCAAACACTCCCAAGGGAGCTCACTGGAGTAACAGTACCTATTTCCGTACTCTGAAGGAGTAAATGAAAATGTTCACTGCTCAGAGGACTGCCAAATGCACCACCCTTTAAAATACAGTACACAGGATTTTGATCACCTTGGCTCTCCATACAAAGATCTTCCCTCTCTCAGATAATAGAGAAATATGCTAAACTATTTTAAAGTATTTGTGATAAAAACCGGGTTTGTTGCAAAACAAATTCAAAGTGCCATACCTTTCATATATATGTATATGGATATATATTCAAACTAGTGGCTGTCCTTTCTCTTTGTATGGTTTCAAATGCCAGTGGAGGAAACATGAGAGCCTCTGTATCTTAATGTGTTCTGTAAATACACAAGGTTCCTATTCTTTCAAGACGGGCTTTGCACATGCAAATTGTGGCCCTGAGCAGCAGGCTCACAAAGTTGCACTGAGAAACAAAAAATGGTAAGGTTAACTTACAGTGGCAATGCCTGTTTTCTGGTTGTGACCCACACCACCATCCACTGCCCGCACAATAAGTATATACTCTGATTTAGCTTCCCGATCCAGAAGAGATGTTGTGGTGATTTCCCCTGTAGAAGACAAAAAAAGTGAAATGAGCAAGAAGAGATGATAGGTTGACGCTTTGTGGCATCTGAAAGACAGAAAAGTTACAAGGCACCTAAGCATACATGTGGACATGCTAGTGTGGTGTTCCCAGCATGCGGGACTAGACCCAAAAGTGGGCCAAGAAGCCTCTGAAAGTGGGTCGTGGGCCAACCCTCCCTAATGGCTGCACTTGCCCTTTCCATTATTCTCTTTCGTATTTTGGAAAACAAGATCTGACACTGGAAACAGTATCTTTCATGTCATATATTAGCTGGTATTTTTTCTTCACTGCGTATGTATATTGATATATATATATATTGATAAAGTAAAACATGTCCTGATGGTTTCTAGACTGAGTTTCTTAGGATCTTAGAGGGGATTAGAGGGAGTAATGGAGAAGGAGAGTGAGTCAAAGGCTGGAATGTAACCTCCATATGCAAAGCCTGTGTGCGTCATAATGCCATTTGCTCAGGGTTCATGGTGGGGGTAGTTGCATCCTTTGTGGTTTATTGGTTTCTCAAAAACATCTGGTCAGCCATTGTAGAAAATGGAATATTGAACCAGATGGGGGACAAGGTCATAGTTTGCCTAGGTCACCCAAAAACCTTGAGCCACCCTTGGATGGGCCACTATAGCAAGTAAATCTGGACTTCTGGGCAGTGTTCCCTCTAAGCTGAGTTAGTGTGAGCTAGCTCACAGTTTTTTAGCCCCCGGCTCACACATTTTTGTCTTCACTCAGGAAGGATGGCTCCAGAGCAAACTAATTTATATAGGAACCAAATCACTCGCTCACAACTTTAATTCCAGTAGTTCACAAAGTAGAATTTTTACTCACAAGACACAGTGCTTCTGGGTCACTATAACAAAAATGTTGAGAACCACTGTGCTAGTGCACAGGGCATGCAAAAAACGTGCATACTGCTCTGATCATTGGCTGAGTGACAATAACATCATGGAATGCTCACAGAAATTCTAATTGCTATGAGAGGAGATGATAGCAATAGAATGCAGACAAAGTGAAATAGTGGGGAGGGTTTGGAGGACAAATGAACTTTCTCAGGCCCTAGGAAAAGATGGGCTAGTGCACTGTTGGCAGGAAGCAGCAACCACAGCCGTGGGTGCTGGGCAGGTGAAGTAGCTGGGGACGGGGAAGTAGAGTGGGCAAGAGTGCCTAGCTCAGTTCTGCATAGTGATTTGAAAGGATCAGGTAAACCTTTGGCTGCTGGTCTTACTACTAGTCAGTGTTCCCTCTAAGCTGAGTTAGTGTGAGCTAGCTCACAGTTTTTTGGCCTCCAGCTCACACATTTTTGTCTGAGCTCAGGAAGGATGGCTCCAGAGCAAACCAATTTATGTAGGAGCCAAATGGCTCGCTCACAAATTTAATGTCAGTAGCTCACAAAGTGGAATTTTTGCTCACAAGAATCCACAGCTTAGAGGGAACATTGTGTGTTGAACCCGTATTTTTGCTGTAGCCCTTAGAATAACCAAGCTTGCAGTGCAGCAGAGAAGACCGTAGGTTGCAATGATCAGTAAAATGGCACCCCTTGTACTTACACAAGACTGTGGAATTATTTAATACAATATATCCCATTCCAGATTCTTTATATTTAGTAGGCTGACAAGCAACATGTTATCCAACTGCACAGTGTTCAGCTGCCCCTTGCTAACCAGGCTGTGCCCGTCTCAGTCTGTTGTCCTCGTTAACTGGCCTGAGAAGTAATTTGGAAAGGGCTTTGAGTGGCTTTTGATCTGAGATCATTTTCAGTCATGATTACTCCTCCATGCTGAAATACTGTCTATATAGAGAAGAGCATCATGCATGCAGAAGGGAGGAGAAAGGGGGTGATCCTGTTGTTCTGCTCTGTGGTCTTGGAGGAGTAGGAATTTTTCTGTAGGAGTTCCTTGTTGAAATTTGCTGAACCTGCCCTAGGAAGGTGTACCTAATTGGATGTAACTTTGTGGACAAAAAGGAGCAATTCATCATTGAGACACACTCATATTTAAAATTTCCCCCCCCCTTACTGATTAATTTTTCCCAGTCTACAGATTAATGGATATCAAAAAACTTCAGAGGCAAATGAATTTTAGAGAGAACCTCTTTAACCTCTTGCAGTGCTCTGATCTAGATTAATTTTTAACCCTCTCCCATTCCCAGTATCTACTGTGGGCACCCCTCACAATTAAAGTGATGTGTGTTTAGAGCAAGCTGGGAACTGAGTATGCTGGATTGTATAGGTTGATTACAGGGGTGGGGTGAGACTGGGGGAGGGACTAGTAGATGGACTGGGTTGGGAAATGCTTGGAGATTTTGGGGGTGCAGCCTGGGAAGGGCGTGGTTTGGGGAGGGGAGGGACTGCAGTGGGGTACAATGCCATAGAATCCACCCTCCAAAGCAGCCGTTTTCTCCAGGGGATACTGATCTCTGTTGTCATTGTCTGTAGATCAGTTGTAATTCCAGGAGATCTCCAGGCCCCACCTGGAGGTTAGCAACCCTATGGAGGGATGAATCTTGCCTCGGTTGGTCTACTGTGAACCTTTGGGTCCCTATCAGCACAGTGATTCTAAATACAGGATCCTGAATGTGATACTGTGTGAGAGAAGAATTACAGGAGATACAGCCAAGATGACTCTATTAAATACTTCCACGGTCTTTTGTAAGTACAAGATTATCGCAACCTACAGTCTTCTTCTCTGCTGTGCTGCAAGCTTGATTATTCCGAGGGCTACAGCAAAATTAAAGGTGCAGCACACATTAGTAATAGGACCTGCAGCCAAAGGTTTACCTGATCGTTTCAAATCACTGTGCAGAACTGAGCTAGGCACTCTTCCCACTCCGCTCCCCAGGCCCCAGCTACTTCACCTGCCCAGCACCCATGGCTGTGGTTGCTGCTTCCTGCCATCAGTACAAGAGGAAGAGGGAAAGAAGGGAGCAAATATACATGCTGCAAAAGGGCTAGGAACACGAAAGAGACGGG
Organism: Gekko japonicus; assembly: GCF_001447785.1. Lineage (NCBI taxonomy): Eukaryota > Metazoa > Chordata > Lepidosauria > Squamata > Gekkonidae > Gekko > Gekko japonicus. The sequence continues at coordinate 690,472 of NW_015173674.1, forward strand.
GAATGGTCTTATGGCTGTGCTCACCTGAGCGAGCATTAATCCGAAAATGTGAGGAGCCTTCCAAGGAAAAGATTATGGATTCCTGACCATATTCTCTTGATCGGTCCAAATCAGTGGCATTTAGGAATAGCACTGTTGCACCTAACGCAAAAAGAAAGGAATGAAGATTCTCACTCTTCAGGTAATACCACCAGCCTTTCCCACAAGCCATGTTAAACTGGCTATAATTTATGCTTATGTAAGTCATTTGGAACTAAGTCACTTTGTAGCTAAAGTTGTGGGATAAAGACTTAGAATCCAGAATCTGGGAAGAAAAAGACATGCTCTTCATCCACAAAGAAAGGAACGTAATTTAAACACTTCCCCCCATTATGCTTTCATTTAAACCATGTTTCACTTTCATTGTTATTACATTTGTTTTTGTCACTTTCTTTCCCCAACACACAGACACCCCATGCTGGGTCCACTGCTGCTGGCCCGGTGTGCAGTGACAGTTTCTAGCTAGGCAGGTGGATGGCCAGCTGACCATCTAGGTACCTTGCAAACCACTGAGCCACAGTTTTATCACTAGCAGTTAAACAAACATAGGTGTTTTGTTTATAGACATCAAAGGAACAGGCAAGTTTAGAAATGAAATATAACTCTTTCACTTCAGTTGGATCTGGTATCTTAACAGGCTGTCAGGCTAGGAACTGGATATTTAGAGACTGGTATCAGATAATACAAGGGACAAGAAAATCCCCTGGATGAGCATTGTCTGACACCTCCCAAAGACTGAAGCCTTTTTAAAAGCACAAGGATCCCGGAAGTTCTGATTTGGAGTCTACCCTCCAGTTATGCATGAGAGTCAGAGTTTAGTGGTGCTTGCAAGTTTGACAAGTCAATGGTGAAGGGGACTTTGAAATTGATCTTTAAAGAGTGGGTATTAATGGCTGGAGGCAGAGGGGATCAAGAAAGGATATTATACCTCTCTGGATCTTCATTAGCTTTTCCCCTAGGGATTAACAGTTGATCTATCAGGGCTAAGGAGGACAAGTATTGGTAGGCAACAATGGGTGGGAAACAGAATTCCTAGATTCTGGAATGTGACTATTGGTTTACACACTTATACCCTGCATTTCAATTCAGAATATACAAAGCCAAGTGAGAAGTTAATCCTGGTCTCCTGTTGTCCCAGCTGCTTATTAGTTCTCTTCTCAGGCCATGCCCATAGGGGCACTTTCCCTCCTGGGAATAGGCTGTGGGATGGTGTGGAGAATCCGGATGCTGATATTCCGACTGATGGGCTCTCTTGCTTGGGTTACCAACCCCCAGGTGGGTTCTGGTGATCTCCTGGAATTACATCTGATCTCCATGCTATAGAGGTCATTGCCTCTGGAGGGTTGGCTGCTCCATGGTACTATATCCTGCTGAGGTCCCTCCCCAAACTCTGCTGTCCCCAGGCTCCACCCCAAAATCTCCAGGAATTTCCCAACCCAGGGTTGGCAACCCTGTCTCCTCCCCTGAGGCTGCAGACTTCCTTTCATTTGCAGCAGCAGTGGCAGGATCTGAGGAGCAAAGTTCTCTCTTCAGTCCTCCTGCTGTTCTTGGGGCTATTCACTGCTGTCTCTAGTTCCAATGGGAAGTCCCTCATTATTCATTTGCCCCTTCTTCAGGGTGATGGGCTGCCAATAGAATCCAAGACATGAGGGGTCTGGTGACAGCTGGACAGAGCAAGCCAATGGAAGGGGCCTCATTTTCTCTTCTGCGGGGTACAATGACTGCTGAGGGAGTCTGAGAGGGGAGAGACTAGGATGCAGTTGGCTTAGGAAGGGGCCTCATTCTCCCACCCTCCCTTCCCTTGACCCTATCTATGATTATGTCAGCCTTCTCCTATGGAAACCTTGGGGTCAGTTCCAATTTATATTTAACTAGTATATCAAAATAGTAAATAACAATTATTAACTAAATTAAGAATTTAGTTAATAATAAATTAACAATAATAACAACATTAACAATAACAAAACTAACACTGATAAATTAACAGTTAAATAACAAAATTAACAATTATTAGCCATTAAATAATAGGACATAGGAAATAACAATTCTTGTCTCACAGGAAGGCCCTTGGGCTGTCATATATTCTGAAACTCTCCTAAAGTTTTTCCCTGGAGTAGACTCCTAGTGCGGTTCCCAAAGAGAGCTCTGTTCCTTATGGCAAACAAAATGACTAAAAAGAGTATGCAAGCATTCAAATTCACCAGAACAGGCTGGATGTTACAAAAATGAAAAAGTAGGAGTGGGAAACCGATGTCTCAGGTCATGGTCTTAACTATTAAGATCCTGTGCAAAATGCTTAGCAAGCATGCAGATCTGAAATGGGGCTGGTGGTGTGTTGCACCCTGGCTTTTTTGGTAGCAAGATGTAACAAATGGCTTCTTCGTACTAGAATCACAAAATACCTTTCTTAACATTTCTGTGTTGCACTTGAACATCGCACACACACAACCCCTTCCCTCATGTTGTTGGGGTATCTTGCACATCTTGGAAAGAAAGAAATGTGCTAGTCAGCCTGTCCCAGTGAAATTCTGGGAATGTCAACAGTACCAGGGTTCTCTTGATATTTATTGCTAATTCATCATTGACATGGCAAGTTGTCACCCAGAATATTGCTTTTCAGAGGGCAGTTTTGTCAACAACAGGAACATCTCCCATACCTGCCATAATATCTTCCATGACTGTAATGACATAGGAAGGCTTGCTGAATGTGGGTGGGTTGTCATTTTCATCCTACAGAGTTAAAAAGAAAAGTGTAAAGCATAATGTAAACCTGCAAGACAGCAGCAATATTCTGTCATGAAGCATGACATAAATACCCAGAAATATAACACCACCTAATTTATTGGCAAAATGTGGAATGTGGATTGCATTCTGTTTGAAATACGATAGAAACACTTAGGTATCAGAACACGGAAATATCAAAATAAAAATTGGGACATATGTTCAGAGCGCTATTCTATTTCTCAAGTTGGAATACCATCTTGACCCTATGCTCCTTTCAAAGGGGATGGACAGAAAATGTGAAACACATTTTAGTTACCTGTTTTCACCTGTTATGAAATTGAAATATTACAATGAGTATCAGGAGGGGCTGTCTCTCTACAGAGTACTGTAAAAGAATTCCCTGGAAAAGTGTTTCCTGGGGAAAACAGTTCATGGGTTGTTTGTTTGTTTTTAAAATACCCCAAATACATTTTATAGGCTGGAGTCACCCTCCCCGACACTCCAAATGTCAAAGTTGGTATATTTCTGAGGTCATTTTGTACCCTGTAAGCAGTAAGTGGCCATTCAGAATCCCAGGGAAGTATTCTCAGCAAGTCACTGTTTGTTAACATGAAGCTGACAGTGTCCTAAGAGGGAAAATGTATAGTTCCAGGGAGGGGTTGTGGCTCAGGGGTAGAACATCTGCTTGGAATGCAGAAGATCCCAAGTCAATCCCTGGCATTTCCAGTTAAAAGATTTGGCAGTAGGTGATGTGAAAGACCTCTGCCTGAGACCTTGAAAAACTGCTGCCAGTCTGAGTAGAAAATAATGACTTTGATGGACCAAGAGTCTGATTCAGTATAAGGCAGCTTCATGTGATCCACTCCTTTCTATATTCTTCCAAAAAATTGCCACTGGGCTAGGAATTTACCCCAGACGATAGGGCCAAGAATTAAATCAAAACATAGTTTAGCCTACCTTTTTATAAGACATTAAATTATTTCACAAACATTCTGAGAAGGAATTACCAACACACATACAAGAAAAACAAATCATATTTCAGTGCAAAGAACACTATCCCATATAAGACCACAGTAAACTGCAGTGAGGGAATACAAACTTTCTACATGGGGTAGGGGATGAAAACACCCAGATAGGCACTGTACCACAGCAGAAACCAATATTTCTAAAATCCCACTGTCAATAGTCAAAGGTAGTTCAAAGAGATATTAGGACTGTCCCATTTGGCTGGAAAGGACACTAAGAATATATTGAGTATGATGATGATGAAGAAGAAGAAGAAGAAGAAGAGATTGCATTTATACCCCACCCTTCACTACCCAAAGGAGTCTCAGAGCGGCTTACAAACTCCTTTCCCTTCCCCTCCCCACAACAGACACCCTGTGAGGTAGGTGGGGCTGAGAGAGCTCTGACAGAAAAAGCAGGTTGCTTACCAGTAACTGGTGATCTTCGAGTGGTCATCTGTGCATTCACACCCATGGTATCTAGTGTGCACGCGCTGGATCGATCGGTGCTGTAGTAAGCTCTATTTTAATGGATTTTCGTGCCCAGTCCCTCCGGGCATGCGCAGGAACCCCACCGCGCATGCCCAGAGGGGTGGGCGCGAACATCCGACCAGTTCCTTCAAAGTACCGCTGCAAATCAACCCCCATTCGAAAATGTAGAAGCTGACAGCAGTGGGGAAGGAGGATGGGTGGTGTGAATGCACAGATGACCACTCGAAGATCAGCAGTTACTGGTAAGCAACCTGCTTATCTTCGACGTGGTCTCTGTGCTTCACACCCATGGGAGATTAGCAAGCAGTAGCCTACCTGGAGGTGGGTGCTGGCAGGTCTTTTACTGCGCAGCCGAAGACAGAATGTGACGTCCCATGTTGGTACCGGTGTTCGTATGGACGTCTAGGGTGTAGTGCCTGATGAAGGTGTTAGGCATGGCCCAGGTAGCGGCTTTACAAATGTCCGGCAGTGGCACTCCCTGTAGGAAGGCAGTGGAAGTCGCGACAGCCCTGGTGGAATGAGCCCTGATAGGACCAGGCAATGGCTGCTTGGCGAGTAGGTAACAGATTTAGATGAGACCTACAATCCACTTCGAGAGGCGCTGAGCCGTGATGCGACTGCCTAGCCGTGCTGAAGCGTACGAGACGAAAAGTTACGGGTCTCGTCTGGTTGGATGCGTTCTTTGGAGATAGAACAAAAGAGCACGCTTGACATCTAGAGTGTGTAGTAGTCTGTCCTCTGCTGACGTAGGGTTTGGAAAGACGTCTGGGAGGAAGACCTCAGCATGTAGGTGGAACTCTGACACCACCTTCGGCAGGAAGGAAATGTCCGGTACTAGTCGTACTCCATCTGGCAAAAACGACAGGTAGGGTGTGTCATGGCGGAAAGCCAGTATCTCTCCCACTAGCCTAGCCGAGATGATGGCAATTTAAAAGGCCGTTTTCCAAGCCAGAAGTTTGAGCTCACATGTTGCGAGTGGCTTGAAGGGCTTCCTTGTCAGTTGGCGTAGAACTAGAGGAAGGTCCCATGGAGTAACTGGAGTTTTAACAGGAGGGTAAAGGTGAAGCAAACCTTTTAAAAACCTTTTCGAAATTGGATGTGAAAACAAAGTACATCCTTCAACTGGTAGGCCGAAAGAGTGGCCAAGTAAACTTTTAATGAAGAGTGGGAAAGTCCCGAGTCAGCTAAGGAGAGGAGGAAACGAAAAACTCTGTCGAGGCCAGCTGAGGTGGCTCGAGTGGAGTTCTCACCGAGGAAAGAGCAGAACTTCTTCCATTTATAAGTATAAGACTTCCGTGTAGTGGGTTTCCTTGAATTCAGGAGGACGTTAACTACATGGGAGGAGAAGCCTGTGACGTTACCTGCCATGCCGTCAGTTTCAACTGTGGTATGTTGTGATGGAAGACGGGGGAGTCTGAGAGCAGGAGGAGGTCTGGAGCCGGGGGGAACTGATGGTATATTCCCCGTGAAAGCTCGAGGACCATTGAAAACCAAGGCTGTCTTGGCCACCATGGTGTTATTAGGGTACAGTCCGCGGCTTCCCTGAGAATCTTGCGTACCACTCTCAGAAGCAGAGGTAAGGGTGGGAACAGGTAATGGAGCCCTGATGACCAAGGGTAGAGGAGGCCATCTCCCAGAGATTGTGGGTCTTTGCCTCCTCGACTGCAGAAGAGATGACATTTTTTGTTGCTTCTGGTCGCAAAGACATCAACTAGGGGAGTCCCCCACTTGTGGAAGAGTGGGAGGAGGTATTTTGGATTCATCCCCCACTTGTGTAGACTGAGTCCGGCTCGACTTAGATGATCTGCCTGCATGTTCATGTGGCCCGGGATGTGAGTGGCAATGAGAAATATGTCGTTGTCGATGCACAACTCCCAGAACTGGATGGCCAGGTTGCATAGGCGTTAGGACACCGTGCCTCCCTGCCTGTTGATATACGACAGTGCTGTGGTGTTGTCCGTCAGGACTGTGACACATTTTCCCTTGAGTAAGGGGAGGAAAGAGGTGATGGCGTGTCGTATGGCTAGGAGTTCGGGGAAGTTTATGTGTTTTTTCCTCGTCTGCGCATCCCATTTGTCTCCGACAGAAAGCGCCATGGAGTGTGCACCCCATCCCATCAGGGAGGCATCCGTAGTAATTGTGACCTCCGGTGATGGAGGGTGGAAGGGCGCTCCCTGAAGGGACAGTCCACCAAATTAAAGAGTCCTGAATGCTGGGGGGAGGGGATAGGATGACAGTGTGTGCATTTGTTGACAGGTCGTAGTGGCGAATGAACCCTAATTGTAAGGGACACATTTTGAGTCTCGCAAAGACGAGGACGGACGTAGTTGCTGCCATTAGACCGAGCAGCCGCTGAATTTTGAACGCGGTGACGGAAGGGTGGGTTTGGACGACGGTGGCCAGGGAAATGATATCTAATGAACCCTATATGATGTTCTCTATCTGATGTTGGGCGGTCAGTCAGACTCCGACCCAGAAGATCTTCACCGGGCATTACAGGCTGTATCTGGATGGCTCGGGCTGAGTCAGCTGAAGCTGAACCCTGCGAAGACAGAGGTCCTGTGCCTATGGCACAGTATGGGATTGGGGCTCCTGCTCCCAGCCTTCGATGGGGCACCTTTGGTGCCAGCTTCGGAGGTTAGGAGTTTGGGAGTGCTCCTGGACCCCACTTAACGATGGAGGCCCAGGTGGCAGCCACTGCCAAAGCAGCCTTTCATCATCTACGGCTGGTGCGGCAGTTGGTCCCCTTCCTTAGCTGCAACCTTTGGTGCCAGCTTCGGAGGTTAGGAGTTTGGGAGTGCTCCTGGACCCCACTTAACGATGGAGGCCCAGGTGGCAGCCACTGCCAAAGCAGCCTTTCATCATCTACGGCTGGTGCGGCAGTTGGTCCCCTTCCTTAGCTGCGAAGACCTG
>NW_015173674.1:698933-709495 GCF_001447785.1 Gekko japonicus
ATATACTGTATGCGCTGGACTGGAGACAAGTGAGATTTTTGCCTGTTGACTTGAAGGCCCAGATTCTCCAATATTGTCAAAGTCTCTGCAATGTTTGAGATTAGGGCGGTTTTGGAAGGCGCCACCAGAAGCCAATCGTCTATGTAGGGGTAGATCGCGATACCCTGTAGACGGAGGAAAGCCGCAACCACAATCATGGTCTTCGTAAAAGGCACTGGAAAGGCTGAATGGAAGGGCCGTATACTGGAAGTGCCGGTGACCAATAGCAAAGCGTAGGTATTGGCGGTGGAAGGGGTGGATAGTGATGTGGAAATACATGTCTTGGAGGTTGAGGGTTGCCATCCAGACGTATCTGCGAAGCAATGGCATGACCTGTTGAAGCGAGACCATGCGGAAGCGGTGGTAAAGCACGAAATAATTCAACTCCCTGAGATCTAATATAGGTTGAACACCTCCATCTCTCTTTGGGACTGTGAAGTATCGGGAATAAAATCCCGTCCCATGGAGATGTGGTGGTACATGTTCTATGGCTCCATTCTGCAGAAGGATGGACACCTCTTTGAGGAGAGGTGGGGAAGGGGGCGTGGAGATGACAACTGAAGTATTGGGGTTCTGGATAAACTTGATTTTGTAACCTCGGGTCAAGATGGCAAGCACCCATTCATCCGAGGTGATATGATGCCAAGTGAGAAGAAAGGGTGACAGACAGGTAATTGCTGATTCGGTGACAGGGAAGTAAAAAACCCTGTTTGGAGGGTTTTGACTGTTTAGTGCGAGAAGCTTGTTGGCCTGAACCGAATTTTGGCTTTTGGAAGGCGGGTTTCTGGCCTTCGGAAGATGTTCTTGGCCTCCAAATTGTGTCAGGGGACTGATGCATAGGGGTGCACCTCTGCCAAGACCGCAACCAGGCGCGGGGACAATACTGTTATTTTCCAGAGGATGGAGACCCCTAGAGCCCGGGACACCTTTATACTCTTATCGAGCTCTTGTAGAGCAGAGTTGGTGGTGGCATTGAACAATCCCAGGCCATCGAAAGGTAGGTCTTCCACGTAAAATCTAGTGTCCATTGGCAGGCTAGTGTTACGGAGCCAGGAATGTCTTCTGAGTGCTATTGCAGAAGCCATTTGTCGCGAAGACGCCTCAAGGACATGTTTGGTTGTGTTGAGCTGTTGTTTTGCCAATAATATGCCCTCTTTCTGTATGACTCTGGCAACTTGCAGTTTGTCATCTGGTAGGTGACTGAGGAGTTCTGAGAACCGTTCCCAAAGAATGTATTGGTATTGGTTCATACAGGCCAGGTAGTTGGTGGCCTTGACTGCCAACGCTCCCATGGAGTAAAACCGTCTGCCAAAGGCATCTAATTTCTTTCCTTCCTTGTCAGAAGGTGTGGAATGCATCTTTTGGGATTTGGAGGATGATGTAATGACCATTGAGTTTGGTTGATGATGAGAAAAGAGAAATTCCGCATCCGTATCTTATACCCTGTACATGTGGTCTAGTTTTCGACCATGGTGACTTTGCTGCTTGGAGAAGAACTGAAGACATAGGTAATGCGAGTGTGGAAGAGATGTCAAGTTTAACGATATTGTAGACTGAATCTGTTGCTTGATGTTATTGCTGGACGACAGAGAGACCTAAGGGATGTGCCATCCGTTTAACCAGATCCGTATAAGATGTAAGGTTATCTGAAGGAGATATAGGTAAGTCCTCAGCAACATCCTGGTTAGGAGACTTATGGTCAGGAGAGGTATGAACTTCAGAAGCCTCCATATCTAAGTCCTCTTCCACGAAGTCAGAGGAGTCTTGTTGTTGTATCTGGACCGATGTGTCCTGTGGGCAAGTAACTGGTTTAGGTTGGACGACAGGATTTGGACTGACAGGAGGGTCGAGTGGACGACTTGGTTCCAAAGTATGGTGGGACTGGTCGATTACAGGAGGATGTGACAGAGATGCCAAAAGTTTTGATCTATGAGGAGATCTCGACCGATGTACAGATTGGGTGGAATAGCGGTCCCAATCAGAATAATCCACGGGCGTTAACCATTGCAGGGATGGTGGATAAGCCCCATAGAGGTACCTCAACTGTCGTTAATCCCACACCATCGGTGGCAGGGGGGGCATGAAGACTCTCAGGGAGTGACTTCTGGACTGTGGACGTCTGGGTGATAAAGCAGCTGCTTGTCTGTGGCCAGTGTCTCTGTAATCTCGAGTGTCGATATCGACAGTTTGAGTGTGGATACAAGGAGGGGGATGGTGCATGGCAGATGAGGTATATCGGTGCCGAGGTAACTCGACGTCGGAAGCTTCCGAAACCGTTGATGTCGACGATGGAGAAGGAGACGGAGAATGCTCTGCATCTATCTGATGGCTTAGGAGCTCTACCGTTTTGATGTTGGAGTAAGGATTCTCCATTTGTTCAACGGGGGAATCCAATACGTGGATGGTCGGTATCGGTGGAGGGACTTGGGCCTCCGATATCGATACTGCCGGTGGAGCGGGGAGCACTACAGGGGCATCACCCAGTGCTTGTACCGCCGCCTTCCCTGTCTTAGCCACCTTGAGGGAAGTGCCCTTCTTCGCGGACTTGGCTTCCTTACTTGCCTTAGCCTTCTTCTTAACAGCCGTGAAAGCAGTCGATAGTGGCTTCGATGTCAGGGGCTTCGGTGTTGGGCGGTCAACATCGGAGGTGGGCCTCGGTGTTGGAGCTGTCGACGGTCTCTCGTCCATTGGTGTGGCGGGAGCAAGAGCCGATTCAAGCAGCGCTATTTTAAGGCGCGCCGCACATTTTTTTCTTGTTTGGTTAGAGAAGCGAGCGCAATGTCGGCAGGACTCCGGTTTATGCGACTCTCTCTCTCTCTCTCTTTTTAAAGTACCCATAGGTACACTTTTATTAATTTTTCTTTTATAATCTACAACAAACTAATCTACACACTACAAACAGACACTCTACTACACATAACATGTATGCCAAGAGTACAGTTACATTATATGCTTATAACCAATTACTTAATTAATAGAAACGCTCTATCTCTTTCCATTCTTCTGTCTTCTGTGTTCTCAAGTCCATTGTGCCATAATTGCCTAATCTTCTATTGTACTTACATTATACCAATCATAAAACTTTTTCCATGTTTTTTGAAATGTCCACTCTTTGCTTAATCTCATTTCTAAAGTCAGTTTATCATTTTCTGCTGTTTCAAAAAGTTTATTCACAAACTCCTGTTTCGTTGGTATCACCATAGTTTTCCAATATTTGGCATATAAAATTCTTGCAGCTGTCGTCATATAAACAGTCAAATACCTATTCTCTTTTTCATAATCTTTTGGAAATATATTCAACAGCAAGACCTCTGGAGTAAATGGAATCTTTGCTCTTAGTATCTTCTCCATCAAACTATGGACCCATTTCCAAAACTTTTTTGTAACATCGCATAGCCACCACATATGATAAAATGTGCCCTTTTTACTCTTACATTTCCAGCATTTATCAGAACAGTTAGTATTTTGCTTAGCCAGTCTATCAGGTGTAATATACCATCTATAAAACATCTTATACATATTCTCTTTATATGTTATAGCATTAGTCATTTTAATATTTTTCACCCAAATCTGCCCCCAATCTTCCAGTTTTATAGTATGCCCTAAATTCTGAGCCCATGCAATCATATTATTCTTCACAATTTCATCTACCATTGTATCATCCAACAAAATTTTTTATATTTTCTTTATCATTTTACTATCTGCTGTTAACATAACATTTTCCAGTTCAGTTATTTTACAATTAAATCCCACTTTTTTGTCCTTCAAATATATTGATTCCAGCTGTGCTTTTTGCCACCAGGACAGATGTTCCGGTAGTTTAAGATTGTCCTTACTATCCAAAATGTCCTGATACCTCAATGTTTCTTCTCCTGTATAAGCATTTGGCAGCGTAAATGCCTCTAATGGTGTTATTAGTCTCGATCTTCTAGTATAAAAATTTTTATGGATTCCGTCCCAAACTTTCACAGTTTTGCCTGCGACTCTCCAAGGCAAAAAATACAAAGTGAATGCTGGTCTGGAGGAGCAAGTTTGCTTCTGCATCGTTTACACCTTTAAAAAAATCCCCACTTCTTCTCCATAAGAAGTGGAGTAGAGATTTGACGGTTGGGGGGGGGCGGCCCAAAGGCCTGAGGTAAATTCCCCTCAGAGAAAACAAAGTCCTTTTTTTTTTTTAATAACAAGATCCAAAACAAAAGGAAAAGAAAAAGGTGTGGAAAAGAATTTCCAAGAGCTGAGAAGGTTTTTTCCAAAAAGCTATCAGCGAACCGATCAGACGGACGACAAAAGAGGTCTTTCCAATTTGGCGGTAAGAAAGGAACTGGTGGGATGTCCGCGCCCACCCCTCTGGGCATGCGTGGTGGGGTTCCTGCGCATGCCCAGAGGGACTGGGCGCGAAAATCCGTTAAAATAGAGCTTGCTACAGCACCGATCGATCCAGTGCATGCGCACTTGATCCCATGGGTGTGAAGCACAGAGACCACGTAGAAGTTCTGCTCTTTTTCAAGAACAGCTGTGCCAGAACTATGGCTTGCCCAAGGTCATCCAGCCAGGTGCAAGTGGAGGAGTGGGGAATCAAACCCGGTTCTCCCAGATTAGAGTTCGCGCACTTAACCACTACACCAAACTGGCTCTCTTGATACTGTATATGATCAGGTTTACAATTCCTCTGATCAGAAAACAGCTGACAAAAATGTGTTGCAGAAATTACAAAGATTATTCCATCAAAAAGGAGTTTGCACTAAATATGTGGTATAACATAAATATTATCTACAAGTGGGGACTTGCAAAAAAAAAAAAAATCGCAGGACTAGTTATCTCATTTCCCCCACCTTTGCTTCTTCCCTTCTCCCCTTATTTCTTTCAGTCTCTCGCTCTTTCTCCCTCCTGTCTCTCAGTCTCTCCTCCATGCCTGTCACTTTCTCTTTCTACCCGCTCATCTCATTAGTCTCTTTCTTTTTCTACCTCCCCACCTCATCACTCTTTCTCTCTTTTTGCCTCCCACCCCATTACTCTCTCTTTCTGTCCCCATCACTCTCCAAGCCTTCCACCCCCCCTCAGCAGCAGTGGTGGCAGAACTGTTCTCAGCCACCCACCTGCTTTCTCTGCCCTCCCCCAGCAGCAGTGGCAGCAGCTCTCCAGGAATCACAATGGATCTCCAGATTTCCCAACTGCAGAGATTACGGTAGTTCCTCTTTGGGGTTGCCAGCTCCAGGATGGGAAATTCTTGCTGAGATCTCTCCATTCCCCAAACCCTGCAGTCTTCAGACTTCACCAGAAAATCTCCAGGAATTTCCCAACCTGGACCTGGCAACCTGAATCAGGCCTGGCTCCTATGAATCTTCCCTCAAAGGCCAAAACAGGCCTGGAAAGGGCCCTGCCCTCTCTCCTTGTCTTTTTACTCACATAAACCCAGCCTGGAATCCTGTGGTTGTTTAGCGACAGCCACTGAGGGAATCCGTTAAAAAAACAACAACACCTACAGGCATTCCTTTTATCATTTTCAGATGTTTTAAACTCCCCAATGTATTTTTTTTAATATTTCACATTGTTCCGCAAACCCGGGGCCTGTGGAAAGGTCTGTTTTGCCCATTCACAGTTCCAGTCGCTGGATTTAAGTATGCAAAGATCTGCCGACTCCACTATTAGAATATAAGATTATATAAAGCACTTCCTCAGATGGTCAATATATGCTTCTACTGCATTTCATCTCAGCCAACACTGTTCAAGATTTTGTCATATGATATCTAGTGTATACACTACCCAGGAATCTTGAGCAGTGAAGATGGCTTTCACTTTTTCAAAAAACCCACAAACCTATGTCCTTTAAATTAATTAAAATGTATATTCATAGTCTCATACTAGGTAGGAAAATTATCTAATAGATGCATGCATATAACCACTTTCCAGGTGGTATTTGCAAAAACAATTCAGCACGGGGGGTCACCTTCCAACAGCTATGCATTGCATGTTAGGAGGCCAATGCCTGACAACAGTTGCCTGCCAAGAAGGTATCTGCAGAGACTATGCACCAAGGGACCCAAGTCAAGAGGTCCAAGAAGCCAGCAGCCCCAAAATGCAGCTGTCTAGGCAGCAAGTAGATTTACACTCACCTATGGAGACTAATGGATCCAACTAGATTCCTGAATGCTCTGCCGGATACAATGCCCTTAGGCGATTCCTTAGATGACCTGATAAAGGACTGGAATTTCCAGCTCTCTGAAGCCATCGATTAAATTGCGCCTCCCCACGTCCTCTCCATCCCTGACAGAAAACATCCCCCTGGATACAGGAACTCAAATGACTAGAACGAATTTGGCAATGAGTTTGCGATGAAGCATCTTATAGGACATTTGTGAAATCCTATGAAATGGCGGTGAAGGCCGCTAAAAAAGATTTTTATGTGGCCTCTATTGTGTCTGCTATCTCTCACCTGGCTCAATTATTTAGGGTAATTTGGCCTCTTACATCCCTCTCAGAGAGGACCCAGAATACTAGTAATTTGTCTATAAACTGTAAGGCATTTGCAAGCTTCTTTGCAGATAAAGTCTTGTCACTCTGCCGCAACCTCCCAACCGATGTTGACACAGTACAGGAACTGGAGGCCCCTTAGCTGTCGACAGGATTCTGGGTGCTGTTAGGCCAACCAGTTGCCTCCTGGATCCATGCCCCTCATGGCCAGTGAAAGCTGGCAGTGAGGGGTTGTGAGGCTCTCTGGAAGATATAATCAATTTATCCCTGGATTCATGGTGTTTTCCAGTAAGGCTGAAGGAGGCAGGGGTTAACCCATTCTTGAAAAGACCGAACTCAGATCTGATGGATCTGACCAATTACTGCCCAGTTTCTAATCTTCCATTTCTGGGTAAGGTAATTGAGAGAGTGGTGGCAGAACAGCTCCAGAATTTCCTGGATGACACATCAGTGTTGGATCCATTCCAATCCAGCTTCCACCCTGGCCATGGGATGGAGACAATGTTGGTCACCCTCCCAGACAATCTCCACAGACAGTTGAATTGGGGTGGGTCAGTGCTTGTGATCTTGTTCAATCTGACAGCAGCATTCATCACAGTTGATCACCATCTATTGTCTAACCACCTTGCCATTGTTGGAATTCATGGGGTAGCCTTGCAATGGCTTACCTCATTCCTGTATGGTTGGGGACAGGGTGGCATTAGAGGCAGAAGTGTCCCCAAGGTACCTACTAGAATGCGGGGTCCCTCAGGGGCCACTTGTCTCCCTGATGTTGTTTACTATCTACATGCACCCCCTTACCCAACTAGTGCAGAGTTTCAGGCTAGGGTGTCATCAATATGCCAATGACACCCAGCTATTTCTGTTGATGAGCAAGGCCAGATGCTGTTTTCATGAATTTAGCTGAGGGACTGGAGGCTGTGGTTGGGTGTTAAAACAAAACCAGTTGAAACTGAATCCAGCTAAAATGGAGGTTCTGTGGCTGGGTAGGGGAGAGCTGAAGTTGGGTTGTCATCTACCAGCTCTTGATGGGGCGCCCTTATCACTGGCCCTGACCATCAAAAGCTTTGGTGTGATTCTGGATGCCACCTTGTCTATGGAGGCCCAGGTCACAAACGTTGCCAAGCTAGTGTTTCTCCCACTACGCCAGGTTAGGCCGCTTGCTCCCTACCTGTCTCGCCCCGACTTAGCCACAGTAATCCATGCAATGGTCACCTCCAGGATAAATTACTGCAATTCACTCTATGCGGGCCTACCCTTGTGCCTGACCCGGAAGCTTCAACTGATCCAGAATGTGGCTGTGTGGGTCCTAACAGGGACCCTTCAGACAGCACATATACTACCTGTGCTGTGCAAGCTGCACTGGCTTCCGGTGGAGCACCAGATCCAGTTCAAGGTTCTGTTTTTGACCTTCAAAGCCCTTAGTGCTCAGAGACCCACGTATCTTTGGGACCACCTCTATCCATATATCCTGGGAAGAGCATTATGATCTGTAAATAAGAACCTCCTGGTGTTCCACGGCCCAACCAGGACTGGGCTGTCCTCGACCAGGGCCAGGGCCCTTTCAGCCCTGGCCCTTCCTGGTGGAATTCTCTGCCTGAGGACATCCACGCCCAACGGGATCTGTTAACATTTCGTAGAACTTGCAAGTCAGAGATGTTCCACCAAGCATTTGGTTGAGGACAGCGATGGCCTGGCACTCTCACCCCCCTCCCTCTGTTCTGTATTTTATTTAACCCAGGGGGCAAGTGGGTATTATCAATCTATTTCCATCTTGGATTGTACTGTTTCATTGTGGCTGTTGAATTGTAATACTGTTTTAAGTTTAGTATTATGGTATTTTCATTGATGTAAGTCACTCTGAGTCCTGCTCACAGGGAAGGGTGGCCTAACAAGTTTAATAAATAAATAAACACAATAAATAAACGATGGCCAGCAACCATTACTCACCTCAGGACTCAGCAGCTGCTGGGTCAGTTAGAAAGACTTGAAGTAGACACTGTTACTCCAGCAAAACTAATGCCTTGTCAGCTGAGAACAGGGATCTGGCAAGAAGAGGCTGGCAAGAAGATGGTGATGGCTGGGAGGTATGTCAAGGGTGAGGGGAGGCATCTAAACCACAGCAGGGTTAGGCTAAGAAGGGCTCTTCCAGGGTTCCCTGGTCACTCAGGCTAAGAGAGCATGAAGAGGAGGAGACAGGGTGGAGCAACCCTCACCTTGAACCACAAAGTGGGTGGGAGCACAAAGCAAGGGTCATCTGGGAGCACTGGGAAGAGCTCAGTGTAGCCCAGGAAGCAGTGCATTCCCTGGCCTGGGCTCTATGAATATTCAAATGCATTGCCTTCACAAGAAAATTGGAGGAAAGAGGCCAGAATCCTGTGCATGGAATATGTAGTGACTGCACAATAACTGTGCAAAGAAATTGTTCAGAAAAGCCTTAACATTTGTACAACATGCAAATGACAAACAATGCCCCTGAACCCTCTTCCTACTCTACAAAGCTACTGGTTCGTTTATACAGAGTTTGATGCCTTGGTCCAAGTTATCCCTGTGACAGAATAAGGGCAATCTAAGTTATCAGTTAGGGGAAGAGATGCGTGCCCATGACTTGGCCTCTGGCTAAGGTTCTAATACAGAAGCTGAGATACTCCAGCTTGTTTTGCTTCCATCCGGTACAGTATAAACCCACACTAGTGTGGTGAAGAATGACAGAGTTCAACCAACAATCTCCAAGTGGAGTTTCAGTGCTGCCTGGGTTCCTCTGCAGTGGAAGCACCATCTGAAGGGACTCGGTCCACAAAGAAAAGCTTCCCATTGTACCTCCATTGCTGCAACAAAAGAAATCTGTGAAAACAAATGTATCCATTGTATGCACAGTATGGCTTGTTTTGGGATACACTGTCCATAGAGAAAAGTAGGTTTCATTTGTAAAATATTGCTTTTTGGCCCAAGAACAAACCAGCTAACTATGCAGGCAAAACTGTGAAAGTGAATATATACAATCCACAGACAAAAGTATGCTCATTAAAAACGAAGAAAAAAATGTTTCTCATTCCATTCAGCATACCATTTGTGGGAACCAACTGCACTGTAAATTTCAAAGAAAAAAATTAACTAATTGTTTACAATGCAGCTTTTTAGACAATCAGATATCCAGTAAAATATTTCATTTCATCTAATTTCATGTTTCTAATTTTGTAAGACAAATAACAATCTAAGCCAATCTGATTCCACCAAAAATGGAATTTTATAGCAGCTATGAAAGCCAAACAAGATTTTCATATCCACCCTATAAAATACTGGATGGCATATTGTTTCTATAGTACTCAGGATCAGACTTTTATATAATTACTAGCAGTAAAGCCTGTTGTGAAAGCAATACAACGAGATCTAGAAAGAGGCTCTGGGGGAGTGCTCTGGCTTTGGGCAAACAGTGTCAATTTGCTGTGGTGACCTCAGCAGGGTATAATGACAGAGTCCACTGTTTTCTCCAGAGGAACTGATCTCTGCTACCTGAAGAGCAGTTGTAATTGTGAGTGATTTGTAGCCCTCACCTGGAGATTGGCAGCAATTGTTACCCAGGACAAAATAGCTGGTTTGGAGGGTGGAGTTGGCAACCCCATCTCATTCCCAGCTAACCATCAACCTACCATTATCTGCCCCTTTGACTTCAGCTGACTTCTGCCCTCCCTTCTGCAGAGCAGTTGTAATTCTGAGTGCTCTTCAGCCCTCACCTGGAGATTGGCAACAATGGTTCCCTATGTGGGACTGATTGGTTTGGTGGGTGGAGTCTATGGCATTGTACCTGTCTGAGGTCCCACCCCTCCTCAAACCTCACCCTCTTCAGGCTCCATCCCTCAAATCTCCAGGAATTTCCCATCTGGAGTTGGCAACCCTATCAGGACTGGCCCCAATGTGTTTTCTCCCAAAGGCCAAAGTAGATGACAGGACCAAGCTTAGTTGCCTACCAACAGGCACTGAGGGGAATGTTGGGTTACCAGCTCTAAGGAGGGAAATACCTGGAGGTTTGGGGGGTGGATTCTGAAGAGGGC
>NW_015173674.1:709509-711759 GCF_001447785.1 Gekko japonicus
CCTAGGGGAAAGTCAGCTGCACAGCAGGGGGTTGAAGAGAATGGTTTGATGGCTGCTGGGCCAAGATTGGCAACAATAGTTCCCCAGGAGCCCCATCGTAAATGCACCAAACAATTCCTAAAGATTTTCCGAAACACTACTCTGTCGATAAATTGCAACAGTTTGAATTAGCACCAAAGCTTTAAGAGCTCTCCAGCTGTCACCTGGAGACTGGCAACAGCTTGTCTGGAGTGTGGGCAGTATGGCACTGTATCTGTCTGAGGTCCCCCTCTTCCTCCTCCTCCTCAGACCCCACCCTCAGCAGGCTTCATCCCTAAAATATCCTGGAAGTTTCCAACCTGGAGTTGGCAACCCTATGTCCTTTCCTGGCAACCATCAGCCAACCTTTATCTGCCTGTCTGTCTTAAGTTTTACAACCCCCCCCCCCACACAGCCTCTGCCTAGGGAAAGGGCAGCTGACATCATTATCCTCTCCCCTATGAGGTATGTTATGCAACTGAAAATTCCAACTGCCTTGCGGGGGGGGGAGTTTGAGGTGTGGAATGGAGTGAAGTCCAATCAGCTTCCACATGCAAAAGACCTTGAAACGCTGGGCGGGACTGCACAAAGCAGCCAGTCAACCCAGCCAGCGTCTTCTGAGTGGCAGTTCTTCCGGCCAAACACTTAAGGGGCCAAATTTAGAACGTTCAATATAGAACGTTGCTATTCAATTATAATAAGGGAGAGATGCAATATATAAAATAAGAACTGAATATGTTCTTAATCTACTATGCCTTCAAAATCAAGCTTTCACTCTGCCCATACGATGAGTTTTTTGTACCCCCCATCACTCTACAAGTGTGTGTCTAAACCTGCACAGAAATGGAAATAGAAAAATGTCTTACTCGCTAGCTAGTACATTTTCACTTCCTATATCTTTTCTTGTGGGGGAGAACAGAGTGGACCTGAACTCCCTATTATTTCTCTGTGCAAAGTCTAGTTATCGACAAGCAAATTACGACCATGCATTCTTGTCTCCTTTATAATTTCATCTCTTCTTCAAGAGGTAAGTGGGGCTTTTCATGTTAATACTTTCCTTTTCTGTTCATTTGAAGGCAATACATATCCCATTGAAGAAATATAAAATACACAAATGTACACAAAGGTAGAGGTTCTTGGGAGCTGCTTGGGGATTGATTTGAAACAAGGAAGTTGTAATTCTGAGTAAGTAAGCCAAAAATCACAAACTATTGAACTTTTGCCATACTTTATTTTAACACAGGAGGAACTAGCCTGGCCCTTAAGCCTTGACTGATGTTTTTGCTATTAAATTTGATATTTTAGGTAATTTCACGTGCCAGTGATGCCCATCATGCTATAATTAAATTGCCATCCTCGGCTATTTTTGCTAGGAGCAGGTGGTCTTTAATCAGCCTCTACATCACTCATGATTTCTGCAGTGCTCCGTATTGCACATTGTCCTCCCAGTACTATGAAGTGTATTTGTCATATAGAACTCCAACCACATGAAGCGGGGTGGGGAGGTTGGGGGTACTGGTGCTGCTTGGAGGAGGAAAATAACATAAGAAATCCATATAAGGATTCCAAATTCAACTATTACCATACTCAGAATACAATTCTGTGTCCAGTTGCTCAGATGTTAGTCTCATTTATATCAGCAAGTCCTCAAATTTAAGCAAAATGCATGTGGGAGAGATTGCAATCTTGTCCATCTTGGAATACGGATTTAGCCTTCCATGTTAAAGCAGGGAGCAGGTGGGATCCAAAGAGATAAGAACAATGTTTGTAGGCACAAACATGTTATTTATTTAAAACAGTTACACTTTGCACTTTTTTGTATTAAAGCATATCCAAGAAGACTTTCCAGATTCCCAGCCACCAGGAGTGCTTCCTATGCCCTCTAAGTCTTCCCGAGAGCCGGAAGGGTCTCTGGAGACGTAAAATACAGCAGGGATCCCCAATGAGATGACTGTAGTTGCCGTGGCACCCACTGACCCCATCCCAGTGCTTACCAAGTCGTTTCAGGAAAATAGGAAAGGCCTGGTGGGGCTTTTACCCAGAAAGGCTTCTTCTTCTTTTTTTTTGGCCCCCCAAAGGGGATTTTTTTAAAATTTTTTGCATTTTATACACACTACACACTACAAATATGGGATGTGGAAAGGAATACTAATGCCCTATCACTATTACTATGGGAAATGGGTCAGGGAGATCTAGATACATAAAGTCTACTGGATAGGGGAAGGAAAATTA
>NW_015173674.1:712111-718859 GCF_001447785.1 Gekko japonicus
CCAGTTTTAGATTATTTTCCTTCTGTTTCTTTTTTACATTGAACATTTGAACCATAAATCTTTCCGCTTTTGGAACAGAGTCAATTTTATATTTTTTATCCTGGTAATTAAAACTCAGCCCTTCCGGGCTTCTGACTGCATTGTGTGTGTGTGTGGTTTTTTTTTTTTTTAAAAACACATTGCTTTGGCAGCAGCTGGCACCACAAGCACAAGGATCTTCTTTGTGTGACTGAAGTTACGCTATGGCAGCAAATTTGTGGCTGGCTCTCCATCCTGCAGCAGCCATTTTGTGTCAGCCATTTTGTGGCTGTACCTACCACACTGTGTCAGAACTCCAGAGGTGCCCATAGGCTCAAAAGGGTTTCGGACCCCTGCAATACACCATGAAAGACTGTAGCCAGAAGAGAAAATTAAGTCCCCAGGCCAGGGACTTGCTCAAACACTTTAGGCAAGAAGAAGAAGGAGGAGGAGGAGGAGGAGGAGGAGACTGGATTTATACCCCGCCCTTCACTCAGAGTCTCAGAGCATCTTACAATCTCCTTTCCCTTCCCCTCCCCACAACAGACACCCTGTGAGGTGGGTGGGGCTGAGAGAACTCTGACACAAACTGCTCTTTTTCAAGGACAGCTGTGCCAGAGCTTACAACTGACCCAAGGTCACATCAGCAGGTGCAAGTGGAGGAGTGGGGAATCAAACCCGGTTCTCCCAGATTAGAGTCCGCACACTTAACCACTACACCAAACTGGCCCTTTAACATTCCAACTGGCATATGTAATTTATACTAGGGTTGACAGGTCCTTCTGGAAGCGAAGGGGATGTCCCCAACATGATGACTTCACAAAGAAGTGATGTCATTACTTTGGGGACCAGTGCCCCATGCACCTGCACTCCAAATGGCAAATGCGCCCCTTGGAGTTTAGCCCCCCCCCACTATCCCTCCATCTTCCACTGGTGGCCAGGGGGGACCTAGAAACCCTACTCTACCCATCTATTACAGCAATAGTTGTTTTGCTTCTGGATCTTCTGTGGTACAATCTGAACTTCTATAAACCCCTGTAAAATTAGATTTACCAAAACAGAATCAGGACATAAAAAGGAACCTGTGTCCAGCATGACATGGATGTCTTGAACAATGCCACTTTCAAGGCCCTGGAAACTATGATCTGTGCATAATTCCCAAGCCCCCACCTACAGGCTCTGAGTGCAGCTCCAATGATAGCTCTGAGCTGGTGATGGACAAGGATTCAGGCTTAGTACTGAAGAAAATATATTTGGACCAGCAGGACTGAGCCTTTGCCATCTGACCTAAAGGGCTGCAGCCCCAAACTTCTCAGCCTCCCCTTTGTTTTCTTTCCTCATCTGTACTGTTCCTTTTAAGCAGACAAGCAATTATATAACCGGCTCTATGGTGAAGGAATTTGTAAATCAACAACACTCTAAGTAAATGAGCAAGTCTCCTTTATGAGAGACTTAAGCACAGTTAAAGTTGCTGGCTCACTGCACAAAATGGCACCTAGAATGTCAATGAATGAAAGCTACAGAGAAACTTATTAGCAGTGATATTTCCTAGGACGCTGGTATCATGCTCAATATTAGTTCTAACCCAGTGGTTGCCTCTACAAAAGCTTATTGTCCCCTAATGGGAAATCTACAAGGCGAGTTTCACTTCTTTATTAAAAATCAACAAGCAAAGGATGAAAAAGCTGTCCTGCTATACAGGCTCTCTCTCAACTCACACTCACACTTTCATTTCAGCTACTTAAGTACCATTGTGAGCCAATTCATCATCATCACCATTCTATCCCCCTCCCCCTTCCCGTTGAAAGGGGGAGGGGAAATCCCTTCTGGCCCGGAAAGTGCAGAATGTGACAGCTACTTAAAAATCACCCATGTACGAAATCAACCAGAAGGAAATGACCTTTTCAAGTGTGGTCTTTAGACAGATGGGATTACACCGTCCAAAGAGCAGCTATGGGGAGGAGGTACTTAGCCTCAATTAAACCCCTCTAGCCCTCCGTTTCTTCTTCCTCAATTCTACCTTCATAATCATATGACGAGGACAAGGAGAAGCTCAGTCAATCCTTGTGGCAACAAGGATCTCCCCCCAACTTTGGTCAATAAATTGCTGCCACTTACAAGTCAGATCTGATTAGGCTGAGGCTAAGATGGAAAGGTTATCAAGAAAGCAGAATCCATGGCTGCTACTTTCCTTGATCTTTTGTTGAGTCACAATGCTTGTTGCACTTTGACAATCTGATTTAATCCTGCTGTGTAACAGCAATACACTAACTCTGTTACCAATATATGTGTGTACGTCACCATTCCTGATAAGAATGTTTGCATCAGGATTCAGGACGACGACAGCCACCCGTTTCAGCTGGGGACAGCTAGCATTTGAAAAATAAACAGCTGGCTGTGATTGATTCAGTGACTGATAATTTCAGTCACTTCAAGTGCTAATGTGCATTAGATATTCATGTCAGAATCAGAGCTCTTTGGTTTCAGGCACCTTTAGATCTTTTGGGGAGAGAGAAAGAGAGAAAAAAAAGCAAAATAATATTCTTTGTTTAATCCTCTTGAACTTCACATAGAAGGAAATGAAGTCATTCTCCTGTCAGGTGCCTGTTGGTCTTTTCCCTACCCCCCCTCTGCTGTGCACAGACCCCCCCATTTATGAAAGACTTGCTTATAGGGACCTCCTGAGGCTGGCTGTCAATGCTAGAACACTGGAACAGAAAAGGAAGGCAGTTCGGCTACCAGCAAGGGGGCCATCATCATCACCAATTCAAATGCAGCATCAGATGGCTTAATCTATTCCATACCCTGCTCCATGATTCCAGCAGCTGCATCCATGGGTGGGGAAAAGTGCTCCCAGACATCATAGTCCAAAATGAAATTCTAAGCATTGCTTCACATGCCTTTTTTCTTTAAGAACAGGGGTACATCCACTCTCGTTTTAACCAGATATGAGCATTTCGAAGTGAAGCAGGAGCTCTGTATTTCTCCCCACCCCAAAGATTCCTATCAAAGGCATTGGGGGGGAAGGGAGTAATTGTCTCCTCCAGGTATCTGTGCATTTTTTACGTATACATTTTATTAGTGACATTTCCAAATTTGCTCTAAACAATACACAAACAGCTATAAGGTAAAGGTCCCCTTGCTCGAAAGCCAGTCAAATCCGACTCTAGGGTTGCGGTGCTCATCTCCGTTTCAAAGCCGAAGAGCCGGCGCTGTCCGAAGACGTTTCCATGGTCATGTGGCTGGCATGACTAAACACCAAGGTGCACGGAACGCTACAAACAGCTATACATGCTGTCAATTTTCCCTTCTAGTACTAAGAAAACCAACAGAAGTGGAGCCAAAGTGCTGGGGGGTGGGGGGGCAGTCTGGTCAAGATTCACAGTCAGTTGTCTAAATCCTCACCTGGCCCTGGATGTCTCCATCAAACTACCGTAACACATTCCGTATGTTAGTTTTATGATAATTTAGCATAAGAGTAAATCATCTTTTTTGCGGGAGCAAGAGATTTGGATCAACAAAACTCTATGCATGTGCAATACTTACTCTGTTTTATCAAGAACAAAAGTACAAGGGGACTCACGTCCTTTCCCCTGAACAGGAAAATACACAATGGGAAGGTACCGTGGGAAACATTGCTAATACTTACAAAGACCTCGATGGTGATGGGGACGGTGCTGTTGAGTGCTGGGATACCTGCATCCTTAGCTATTACAACTAAGTAAATAACGCCATTGGAAACTTGCTCATAATCCAAAGGTCGGATAACACTTATCACTGAAAAGGAAAGATGCCTATGTTGTTGATTACTGACATTAGACATTAACAAAAACTTCTGAATGTGAGGCACTGCAATGCACTGGATGCCCTTACCTCCATATCCTTCAGACAAAGTGATATCAAAGTAACTTTGGAATGCTGAAGCATTGACAATGCTGTAGGTGATCTGATTGTTTGGAGGAGAATCTTCATCTGATGCCTAGGTTAAAAAGAAAGAAATGCCTTGATGTTGCAGACCAGCAGATATAATTCTCTGTTTGGACATCTAGGGAATAGGCTCTTGTAACTATGTAAGTAAATAAGTGTTCATACCAGCTGTTTCCCTAGATATGTCCAAGGAAAACCAAGTGCAGTTTACACCATTATGGGAAGAGCTCACTGCTTAACATTGCAGTTCTGAATTTGGTTGAGGGACAGTTACTTTTTCAATAAAGAGGGACTAAGTGGGCTAGAATGTTAAAGACAATATATGAATAGAAGATACAAGAGCTATTACCCATCTCCTCAGGAACAGGTCTTCTGATTATGAGGGGAATGACTCTGCCACTTGAAATAGAGGGCTGGAGCCCTTCCTAACTAATGAATCTGCTCCTAATGAAGGGCTGCAGAACACCAGCTGGCTGAAGAGTGCCCTAGCCAGCCGTTTTGAGGGACAACATGAAGCCTTTCCCCCACCTGGGCCCACGCCTTATTTCTCCTCTTTGCTGGTGGAAACTGTAACTTTACAGGGAGCCAAAGCAGAATGTTTGGGAAGGAGGAGAAGTTTATCAGGAGGGACCTGTGTGGTACAAACACAATCTTAAAATAACACACTAACACTGCACATACGCCAGCTGTTCTAACAAGTCTGCGAGAAAATGTGATTTTTATCTCCTTCCTTGGGGAAAAGCTTAAGATTGTATCAGCAAGAAACAGGTCAATCACACAAGCCCTGCCATCCTCTCAGCAGTAGCTGTCGACTTTTCAGAATGGTACAAAATGAGAATAATGTGGGTAATGAGACTGTATTCAGAGGAATCATTTGGTTCTAGTGAGCATATGCTCCTGATTCGGCATTTGTATGGGTGAAATGATGTGAAATTCTTTTGACTTTCCCTCTCCTCAGCTCATTGCTTTGTGTATACTTGGATAGCTTGTCAATGCTCACGCAGCTTTTGTCATGCCAATGAACGAGGCTGAAGTGAGATGTGCTCTCATCGCAGGCATTTCAAACGTATCCAAAAGGAAGCCTGCTTCTGTCAGTCAGGCTACGCTACGGCTCTATTTAGTTCACGGTCCAGTCAGGCTACGCTACGGCTCTATTTAGCGGAGTGTTCACGGCCTCCTACAGGATTCACAAGCAGAGAAGATACAGGCACTCGGAGGTAATGTAGCTCTCCCTACTTTGCATGTCCTTGTTATTTAGACAAATTATAACATCCTTCCAAACCCGTCACAAAAATGAAGACCATCTTAGAGGATTTCCTGATCACTTGCAGAGTAATGAAATCTGATGCAGTCAATAGGGTTGCCAATCCCCAGTTGAGGGTAGGGGACCCCCTGGTTTGGAGGCCCTCCCCCACTTCAGGGTGATCAGAAAGCCAGGGGGGGGATGTGCTGGGTGCTCCATTATACCCTATGGAGAGGGGTCTCTCCGTATCTGGGGCTTGGGGGGGCTGTTTTTTGAGGTAGAGGCACTAGATTTTCATCATAGTACCTGATGCCTCTTCTCAACCCCTCCCCAATTCCAATTATATGAGCCCCAAAAGAAGGTGGAGGGAAGGCATTTAAAAGTAATGTGGTCCCTTTAAATGTGATGGCCAGAACTCCCTTTGGAGTTCAATCATGCTTCTTCCCTCCCCTCTCCCAGAGGCTCCTGGAAAGTCCCTGCCGGCTTGTCAGCCTCACCTGGCAACCCTAAATGGTACCAGTGTGTATGGCTTGGGCAGAGAATGAGTTGAGAGCAACCACTGTGTTAGAAGCACAGGCTCCTACCATGGAATCACAGGAACCTTCTGGATGTGGGGGGTGGACCTGGAAGTAAAATCACAGAATCCTTGCTCCTCACTCCACTCCCAGAGTCTCCCGACTTCACCCCCAAAGTCCCCAGATATTTTATGAGTCAGATCTGGCAACCCTAGTAGTAAATCCTGGGCAATGAAGGGCTTAGCTACACGTGACATGCACCACTAGTCATCGGGAGTACCCTTACTTAACTCACAGTCACACATACATTGGGGGACTCAACTTAAAGCATTTAGTTGCTTGCTGTGGCTTGGTGGGCAGCAATGGGGGAGGGGCTTCTACTTTCATGCCTGTGATGTCTTCCCCAGTGGAGTAGTGGGCTGCCCCTTCCTCAAGGTCCACATGTTCTCAGTCACATGATCCCAGGTGTATAAGTTCCTGCCCTCACACCTGTCCAGGAATGAGGGGGAAACCTACACTTTACAATAACTTAAACAATAATCCAGAAAGGTATGTTACCCTCTCTGGGTTTCAGAACAAAAGCCACCAGAACCTTTTTTAACTAGAGTCCCCTTCCAGCCCAAGAGCAAGGTTCAGACTCTTAGCTGGCCTCTGGGACTTAACACATTAGCAACTCTAGCTCAGAGATGCACTTAATCTTACATAGGTAGCATGCGGCCAGCTAGACACAGGAGTTTAGCCTTGAGATCCAGTTACAACATCAGACAAGTTAGAAAACCAGGATAAGTTTATTCAGCACAGAACTTAGCAATTAGACTACAAGGATTTCAAAACAAGAAAACTTATGGTTCTTGGCCCTCACTAAACATTGAAGAGATCTACATAATTACCAGAGATGATCTATAGTCCAAGATTGTCCAGTGTTATAGTCCAGGTACTATCTTTGTGCAAGCATGCAGCCATGTGCTCAGCCTCACAAAGGAGTTCTTTGTCTCTCCCAGAGATAGCATGGCAAGACAGCATTTCAGGTGTCCATCCGAGATCT
>NW_015173674.1:719164-731759 GCF_001447785.1 Gekko japonicus
CAAGGACCTAGGGCAGTGGTGGCGAACCTATGGCACATGTGCCAGAGGCGGCACTCAGAGCCCTCTCTGTGGGCACGTGTACCATCGCCCCAGCCAGGCCCAGACCATCATTAAAGTGTGGAATTCTCTGCCAAATAATTTAAAGTAAATGAAAGCATTTGGGATTGCTTTCCTTACTTTGGTTGGATCATCTTAAGTTAATGTATGAGTTGTTTTTTCTAAAGTAAAACCTCAGTATTCAGGTTAAATTGCCGTATTGGCACTTTGCCATAAATAAGTGGGTTTTGGGTTGCAGTTTGGACACTCGGTCTCTAAAAGGTTCTCCATCACTGACCAAGGGCAAGGGATCACAATCAGTTTCAAAAGCTAATTAAAACTGCTGAAGAGGGAAGTAGGCTGCAATTCCTTCCCTTTCTTCCTTCCCATACTTGACTCTGTTTTACTTGTTTACTTGCCTCCAGGAACAGCCTAACTAACAGTAGTTAGTTCTCAAGGCAAAGGTTCCCAGAAGGGCGGCAGTATACTACCTTTCCAACCAATTCTGAAACTGAAGAGACAAAATGGGGGGGGGAGCGGGAAGTGGATGGTGAATTTAAAGCAGGATTACAGCTGAACATCAAGAAGACAAAAGTAATGATGACTGGAATTACACAACTTTAAGTCTGACAATGAAGAAATTGAAATTGTTCAAGATTTTCTATTCCTTGATTCCATCATCAGCCAAAAAGGAGACTGCAACCAAGAAATCATACTAAGACTGAGAGAAGAAAGGGCAGCTATGCATGAACTAGAAAAGATCCTTAAGTGTAAGGATGCATCACTGGTGACTAAGATCAAGATGACTCATACTATAATATTCCCCCTTACTATGTATGGGTGCAAAATTTGGACAATGAAAAAAGCTGGCAGAAAGGTTGATTAACGTGAAATGTGGTGAAGGAGAGTTTTACAGATTCTGCGGACTGCCAAAAAAAATAATAATGATTCTAGATCAAATGAAGCCTGAACACTCCCTAGGAGCTAAAATGACTAAACTGAGGCTATCATATTTATGAGAAGACTCATTGGAAAAGACAATAATGCTAGGGAAAGTTGAAGGCAGCAGGAAAAGGGGAAGATCCAACATGGGATGGATTGAATCCATCACGGAAGCTATGGCAAGACCTGAGCAAGGCTGTTAATGATAGGACATTTTGGAGGTCATTAATTCATAGGTTGCCATAAGTCGGAAGTGACTCGACGGCACTTAACACACACACACACAAACACACACACACACCTGATATGCAGTAAAATTCTCCTTACAACTTAGCAAGATGGTACAAAGAATCTGCTCCGACTCTGGTTTATGCCTTGCATTTAGACTCTGGGACTTCTCAGTGGATCAGGGAAAACAGTGCGCTTCAGTACTCTTATTCTCTGTCTCTTTCATGTTATCTCTCCTTATATATAATTGAATAGTGGGTGCCAAAGTTCTAATTCTAAAATGCACTCCCTTAGTGTATGGCTGATGGCACCGCGTAGCGTCACATCCTGGCGACGCCCCGAGGCAGCGATCCTGCGACGACGCACGGATCCCCCACCGCGGTTTGGCAGCCCTAAATAGAACAGTCTTTACCACCCGTTACAATTTCACTTTCCTGTCCCCACAATGGGCCTACTATGTCCTTGCTCTTTTTCTTACTTTGAACATAAGAACCTTTTTTGTTGTTGTTTTTAGCATCTCTCACAAGCCTAAGCTCCTACTGAGCTTTAGCTTTCCTAACTCTCTCTCTACAAGCACTGATTATTTGTTTATATTCATCCACTGGAGGCAAGGGCCAATCAGGCTGCATATGCAAACAACCTCTGTGTCCTGGCTATGGGGGAGGGGGGAAGAATAGCAAACTGCTTAGAATTTTGGAAGTGAGGGCTAATTGGGCTACATATGCAAACGACCTCTGTGTTCCGACTGGCTAGGGGGGGGGGGGAAGATCACATGTGGAATGGAGGGAGACCCAATCAGCTCACATATGCAAATAACCTTGAAAGGCTGGCCCAATCAGGTAGAAGGTGAGTCCTCAGGATCACGGCTAGCCTTTTATATATATGGTAATGGATGCTAAGCACTCATCTACGGTGCCAAAGAACAATTTGCCCATTCTAATGACACACAGTCCTCCTCCTTTTTGTTAACAGCAAATCAGTGGACTTCAAGGAGAGTTTTCTGGAATTTCTGCATGTCACAGATACAACAGCATTCTGTTGGACAGGGTGACAGAAAAGTATAGATTGTTGACATGTAGTATTTGTGATCAATGCCAGGATAATAGTGCCAAAGGAGTGCAAGCCATTGTTTCAGGGGGGAAAATCTTCAGGCATTCTTTGTACCTTGTTCTCCTCACAACTGGACTATTGTGTTGGTGCATGCTGCAGGCAGTTCTAGAAAGGAATTTTTTGCTGTTGTTGTGTGTGTGTGTTACATGTTGTCAAGTCACTTCCAACTTATATATAATATTCCACTGCATTTATTTGGTTCCCCCTCCCCCCAGTGGCCCATGAAGTGGGCTCACTGCATTTGCAAAAACTGATCCTGAAAGCTCTATCTCAGACATCCTGGAATACTACATGCTGGAATAGATGCTGTCAAACTGTTTTTGCTGCAGTTACTACAACTAGTTGATGCATTAGAGGTACTTTTTCATGGTACACATCTTGATTATTATAGATACACATAGTAAAAAAAATACTTAGCCATCTTTGCACCCAATTAGGGCACTCAAGACAATGAACAGTTAAAAAAAGACAATAAAGCAATTTTTAAAACAATAGAAATGTGTAAAACCAACAATTAAGGATTTGGATTGTAATATATGTTGGAGGATTAAATTAGCAGCATCAAAGATGTTAGTCTTGGTTTAAAAAACTGAGTGATGCATTTCTCCATATGCAAAATTAGTATTTTTCTTATGTTAGCTATGACTCCTTTGATTCTGGCTGATTTCGCACTAGAGCTGCCTCGCTGTTGCGCCGCCGTTTGCCTTGGTTCTATTGGTCAATTTCACACCCGAAGCTGTGTGGATGATTTTGACCCGCGGCTTCGCTGGATTTCCTCCGCAGTTTTGTTGATCCTCAAAAAACAGGATCACGAAACTGCGGGGGAAATTGGGCGAAGCCGCAGGTAAAAATCAGCCGCGCAGCTTCAGGTGTGAAATTGACCAATAGAACTGGGGCAAATGGTGGCGCAACAGTGAGGCAGCTCTAGTGCGAAATCAGCCTCTGTGTTGAGTGATAATATTAAGTTCCTTTCTCAATGGTGGATTGTTCAGCTGCTTAAGCGTTTTGGAGGGATCTGGTTTGGCCTCCTCACTTTCAGTGATAACAGAGAAACTTTTCTGCATCCCCTTAGGCTGAGGCTTCAGAATAATATTTCGATTGCTTTCAATAAAATTATGCCTATTTTATTGAATAGCATTCCAATAAAATCACAGAAGGTGTACTTTGTTCTCTCTGGCTTTATACAAAATAAAAATAATTAAGAAATAAAAATGTTGTACCATCTCTTTATCAGAGTAAGCAAATTATAATGGGAAAGGGAGTGGCAGAAGAAGAAAAGGGAGAGCCAAAAGGGAGAGGCCAAATTTAAGGGCTGTTGTTAGAGGCAAAAGGGGTGTGTGTACCAAAGGGGAAAGGGACCCCAGTTACACTCTATCACCCAGGGCCCATACACACCTAGAACCAGCTCTGCTCCAGGCCCCACCGAGAGGTTAGTAACCATGTTTGATCTGTACTACAGATGTTGTAAATTTTGTGGCAAATATGTTTGACAAATTTAGCTTGTACAGCAGTTGTGATCAGGGTGACCCCACCCCTGGATTGCTTTTGTTTCACAGCAACACAGTTTGCAGCTGCACTTGCTAGCTTTTGTTTACTTGAGCATGTGAAGGCAGCCAAAAGAAGCAGTCCTAGCTCATGATGCAATTAGTTGCCTAGTAAAAAGTACAAAGAAGCTTCTTCTTGAACAGTCTGTCCTTCATTACATGGACTGTGCAGAAGCACTATCGGGATGTGAAAACTCTCAAAAGTGTCCTTTTTTGTTTTGGGAATGCTTCTCCCTGTGCTGCACAATTTTATTTTAATTTTAAAACTTCATTATTTAAGACATGAAAAATAAATACAAAGGGGGAAACTACACTTCACATGTGCTTTGCAAAATCACACATGTGCAAAAACTCTCTGATTCCAAACAGGTTGGCAGCCATTGCTGTTGCTAAGGAGCAGAGAAAGGAAAAATGAATAGTAGATTTTTTTTAAAGCATTGATTTACCAGCAGTTTATAATTTTGATAATTGATTTAACACTCTTTTACTGAAGCCGTATGCAACACTATCTAAGGGGATAACAACTTTATCGGGCAATGTTACAACACACATATGTGAAAGCTGCTTGTTCTATATTGTGTGGTGTTGGGAATGAGTATAAAAATCTGTCAAACAGCCATTAATAGCTCATGAGTAGGATGGCCAACCTCCAGGTGGGGCCTGGAGTTCTCTCAGAATTACACCTGATCTCCATACGACAGCGGTCAGTTCCCTCCAGAAAATGGCAGCTTCAGAGGACAAACCTTATGGTATACCAATACATTCTAAGTGAAATCTCTCCCCAAATTTTCCCCTCCACAGGCATCTGTCAAGGAAAATTGGACCTCCAGTTCAATTCTTTGTTCGTGCATTAAAGCATTGGTTCAGGCTTCATACCAAGATTTAGGCCTGAAACATGGGGGAAGAGATCAAAGGGACAAATCTGGGGTTTGCCATGAGAAAAACGAGTGCTGGGGTCAGCCGTAGGTGTGCCAGGTTTGGCCTAGCAACCATTGGGGACAAATCTGGGGTTTGCCATGAGAAAATTGACAAGTCTGATAAAACGAGTGCTGGGGTCAGCCGTAGGCTTGCCAGGTTTGGCCTAGCAACCATTAGGAGTCCAGAGAGGTGCCATTGGGCACTGGCGTCATGTCACTTTTAAGAAAAACCTGGAAGTGATGTCAGTCCATTCATGAATCACCAGTAAAACCTCAGAACTTTTGGCTATTCCTAGAGAGGACTGATGTCACTTCCAGGTTTTCCCTAAAAGTGATGTCACTCCTTTGCCCAGTGACAATTTTCACTTTCCGCCTCCCACTGGCCACTGGAACAGGATGGCCAACCTCCAGGTGGGAAAGAGGAGCTGGGAAAGCCTGATCACACCTTCCCCAAATCTCCTAGAATTTCCCTGAATGGGGTTGGCAACCCTAGTCATGAGAAGTCAAACCAGTATGTGGAAAGCCAGATGCCTGATTGCAACAAGTGATCAGGATGTAATCCCAACCAGCTGGTGTCTGAGCAGCCCTAATCAGTATACATGATGCCTCATAACTATTTTGGCTAAAGCAGAATTTTCAACCCTACTCATACAGTGGACATGTCACCATTGGCCTTCAATTTACATTTATGTTCCCTACATCCTCCAAGTCTGAGCAGCTAAGAAA
Organism: Gekko japonicus; assembly: GCF_001447785.1. Taxonomy (NCBI): domain Eukaryota; kingdom Metazoa; phylum Chordata; class Lepidosauria; order Squamata; family Gekkonidae; genus Gekko; species Gekko japonicus. Next base: position 724,668 of record NW_015173674.1, read on the forward strand.
AATATATCAGGGATTTCAAAACATCTTTCTTACCCTCACACGGACCACCTGAGTGACTGAAGGCTCATTTTCCCTCAAAGCTCCCAAATAGGACTCCTTCTGGAAAGTGGGGATGTTATCATTGACATCTAGGACATTAATCCGGACTCTCCCTGTTGTCTCTTCCCCACCTCCATCTCTGGCAATCACAGTCAGTGTATAACGCTGAGTTGTCTCGAAGTCCAGCCGAGCAATCAATGTGATTACACCTGTATCCTTGTCCAATGAGAATCTGGAGACCCAAACAGCAAACCAACAATATTTAAGGAAACATACAATGGTAAATTGGCATCTGGAACCCTGTAGAGAAAAATCAGCGGGGGAGCCAATTGTGAATGGGAAATTAACCCATGAGGAAAAAAGGTATGACTTCTCTCCCTTCTACCACTCCTCTGTTCAAAATAAGTTTCCTGAGGATGCATTTCATTGGGGCAAAAATGGGGCCTGCATTACCCACAAATATGTGTATGTTTAGACACTCCTTAGGAGAAACAAAAAACAATCTTTACCTTCCTTTGATTAAAATGAGTGGGAGCTTTGCTGGAAGAACCTCATGAAACTACTTGGCAAGCAGGAACGTGTCTAAATGAGGTTCACTACAAACTAATGCTTTCAAACTAGACCCTCCAGAACATTTTTCAGGTGCTAGCCTGTACTCTCTCTTTCTGTGACGACAATGCATGAGGGCAGGGTGTCATGAACCAGTATCATACAGTGATTACAGTGTCAGGCTAGGATCTGTCAGGCCATGGCTCAAACCTACAGCCTGCCATGAAAGCTCACACTGGGGACCTTTGACCAGTTCCTCTGTCTCAGCTTAACATATCTCACACAGTGGTTGTGAGGACAAAATGGAGGAGGAGAAAAATGTTGTAAGCTGCTTCATATCCCCATTGGGGAGAAAACTGGCATATAGATGTCTACACCAATATGAAGTAGGTGATGTGCAAAGACATGTACCTGAGACTGTGGAGAGCTGTTATCAGTCTGAGTCACCTATACTGATCTTGATGGACTAATGGTCAGATTCAGTATAAGGCTCAACTAAAAATAAGGCTGATTAGCCTCAAAAAGAGGCTGGCAAGCACTGAACTGTCCCAACTTTATAAACCACTTTTAGCAGTTTCCCAAGCCCTAATTACTTTAATCTTGACCTCCTCTTCAGCTAGAACACCTACATAAATCTTTTTGGCTGAGATTTACCTGAATTCTGGATATGTGATTGAATGTCTCCCTTTTTGCTCCCCAGTATCAGAAAAGTGGCATCATGCCACCAAATTACGCTACTGACACTGCTGCGATTTTCTCAGATTCAGACAAAACTCTATGGAATGGGGGCAAAATGATGATCCAAGTCTAGCAAGCCAGGCCAAAGGATGGACCCACCTGTTCTGTTCCGTAACTTTGTTATCTGAATTTACAGGTTCTGCCCCATAATTTACTCATTATCTGAATTGCAGGTTCTGCTTAATAATTAATTCAGATGTGAACCTAATGGCAGTTAATTATGGAAGAATACTGACATGTGCAAATGGTAAGCATCAGGGCCTAATGTCATCAGAACAGATTGCAGTTTACAGAACTGGGACTGTGCTCCTGCTGCCAAGCCAGCAGTATCTTCTTGTCCATATTTCTCCAAGTTGTCTCCCTTAATCTGTAGTGCCTACCTTGCTTGCTTCTACTAGGCCTATTCTGGGGCTGTCTCCATGGCCATTAATCTCCATTTCCCATTGTCTGATGGAAGTATTTGGCTTGCCAAGTTATCCATCAGTCCAACTCCGCACTAGCCTGGTGACAACTGGGTGGATTCCCACTTTTGGGCAGAACTCCGGAGGAATGTGCTGTGATGCAAAACCTGTTACTCAGCTACCACAGTTGTCCGGTGTGGGTTTAACTGGTATTAATAATAAGTGTGTGAAGAAAAAGTTACATTTTTCTTTAATATCAGAATTAAAGGTAGTCAAAATCAGACCAATAGTCATTTCTATTGTCTTAAATGGAAAATACGTTTTCTAGATGTAACACACCCTCCCATCGCATGGTGTGATGAAATTCTTGGAGACTATGCCCCTCATACAAGGGATCCTCCTTCCCAGTATTCAGGCAGACATGAGAGAATGTTCCCACTCTATAGGCAAATACAATTTTCACTTGCTAAACGCAAACAGGGAAGGCACAGGACCTTTCTCTTTACTTATATTGTTGTTTAAGTTGGTTTCTTATTGATGGAAACTGCTTTGGAGTTTCTTAGACAGAATGGCAGGATGAAGATGCTTTGAATAAAATAGATACACTAAAAATAAAGGAATGCATATTATAAATAATGGGAATCCAAACCACACCAGAATGAAGTGAGGAACCCAGCAGCATAGGTGCAATCCAGGAAGTACTTACCTGTCAGGATCATCACTAAAATAATAGCTGACTTTTCCATAAGAGCCCACATCATTGTCTGTTGCCTAGAAAATTAGAACAGAGAGAGCCATGGGAAATATTTAGGAGGAACCAAACTCAAACTTCAGACACAAGTCCTGATTTTGAAAGCACACTGAGACATGCAAGATTTATTTGTTCATTTATTTAAAATATTTATTTACATGTCTTTCTCCTAAGCATCTCAGGACCTAAGAGGAGGTTAACAACGATATAACAACAAGCATATTCCCCCTTTGCCCTAGTCCAGGCTGCCCTTTCTGGAATAATTCTGTTTTACAGCCTCACCATATTATAAGCATACAGAAGTGTCAAATGAAAATGCTGCTGACAGGAGGTGGGATCATGAACCTCACTGAAGATACAACATTCTTTATGGTAGGCTACATTTCTGTTTCTTGCTGCCTCCTACTAGTTAATACTTAGAGGCAGCTCAGAAGAAGGAGCACATTGAATTTTCTCATTCTTAATCATTCTGAGCGGAAGCATTTTGGGTTGGAATTGATTCCTCAAGGGCAAAAATTCCAATGCTTTTTTCTTTGTCTATGTGACACTTATTCTACCTGAATTTGTGTACACAACCATGCCTTGAACAACTGCCACACCCTTGCTGGTGATCGCACATATAGCGAGCAGGCACAGACAGTAGACTGTGGTGCCAAAGATGCCAGGACTTTAAAGTATGCTGGACTCAGAATGGCTTCTGCCAGGATCACACTATGTCAGACGTACTACATTACTTCCTTTGTGGGCAACAAAACCCACACTTGACTTCATGATCTGGTGATTTGCATTATGCCATTCATCTGAAGTTGTGTAGAGAAGTGCCCTTCAATTATTTTCAACTGTTTCCACAAAAATCACGCAATTAGAATCCTGAAGTAAAAATATTCTGCCACTTACAAACCGTAAGCCACTGCTATGTTCTCTGCACACATAGGTGCTACCATAAACAATGGATCAGATAAAGCCCACATACACTGACAAAGACAACCAGGTTAGACAGCCATGAAGGCCCAGATGCTTGAATTGCAACTTTATGGTCTACTCTTAAACATAAGGAACATAAAGCTTCATGTACAGATGGAGAAGCATAAAAGCTCAGACTCTTCCATAGAAGAAATCTGCAAGACAAAACAGCGACCCCAAGGTCTACAGACAAATATGAATATTAAGAGTGACATTTACACAAAGGAGCTTGTTTACATATCCAGGGTCACTCCATCTTCAAAGACACATCACTGTTATAAAAAAACCCCTCATTTCTGGGACAGTGAACCTATTTCCACTCTTCCCAAAGGGGACTTCCACAATAGAAGGAAATATAGAACAGTTTCATCCAAGTCTGATCCATGGCTACGATAAATGCACAAATCTTTTATGCTATATCTCCAAGACACAGAACTTAAAGGGTGTTGTTTCCTCCTACCTTACAGATTATGATTTTAAGATCTTTTGCTATACTGTTGTTTTCTGTAAGCTGCTTAGAGAAAGCAATCAGCTGGTCAGGCAGATCAGAAAGTTTTAGACAGGCAAGCTGAGTCTATCTTTGCCCTGAGCTCTTCCCACAGAACATGCAGATTCACTGTCAAATACAGGGCATCAGTAAATATATAGCTGGTAAGATTTGTATAGATAGCCTTGTGTCACCTTTGCATAGAGGTGTAAAAGAGGTGCTTGAGAGATGTTCTGGAGTTCTAGCTAGGAAGTCCCTGGCTCACCTCCCTGATCCTGACCTCAGGAAACCATTATTTCTCTCTGTCCCTATCCAAAATGTGGAGAAAATAATATGGGATGGCTTCCCACAGCTATTGTAGGACTGCTGGGATAAAGTATGTGAATACATTAACACACAACTGATATGTACTATTGTAACCAGACTGTATTTTCACACAAGCCAATTATTCTTGCTGTACAATGCCATTCTTTCCCTCTTGACTATCCATTTGGTTTGTACTTTTTCCAATACCTAGACCAAAACAATTAATCTAGCTGTTGCTCATCCTTATCCACAGAATCTGGATCATAGCTTCCAAAGGAATGCAAAATTAATTTGTGCTGCCACTGGGGACACCTTTGGGGGCACATCAATTACCCTTTAAAAAAATCAGTTAACACACACTCTACAAAGAGAACATACTGTATGCAATGTGGAAGCATTAGACAACTACTGATCTGAAGCTTTTTGTGGTCCTTTGTTCTCTTTTCACTGAAACCTTTTGTCCTACCTGAGGGACTGCATTATCACTTTTGTGGGCCCCCAGCATTTTTGCCTTCATGGGCCCCTCCCATCATAACAACATCAATATTAAAAATCATTTTTATATAATTTAAATGCTTCGACATTTTATTTTTTTCTGTTGTAGGCAAAATGTAATAGATTTCCATGGGCCCTAAACATTTCTTCAGGAGTTTCTCAACCTGCATCTGGCAACTGTATCCCCCCTCCCAATCACCCGCTGGTGACCAAGGGGGACCTGGCAACCCTACTAAAATGCCTCTTGAAACGATGCTTCTGAGAATCCGTTATTTCTCGAGAGCATCATTTTGAACTACAGCAGGAATGGAGAGGTGAGACAGTAGTCTTCTGCAGATGGAAATCCTTGCACCGAAGGCAATGCTATGCTGGATCCAAATCTCTCCTTTAGTTAGGAATGTTAACAAAATTTTGTGACACCTCTGGGTTTGGTAGACAGTTCCAATTTCTTTTATGGTTACTTCAGATTCAAAATGCAACTCTGGTCAACCTTTTTTTCTAGTCTGGCTAACAAAATTTGACAGAAATATTGCCACTAAAATGTATGACTGTTTTTGAGTCAAGTGCATATAAATGAATATAATATAAAAATGGCATTAAATGATAAAACAAACTTTGCCAAATTTGCCAAATAAGATAGGCAGGACAAAAAGGGTCTTCCTAACATCTCTGTCCGCAGACTCTGAAGGCCATCCTAAGCAAAGTTATACCCTTCTAAGCCTATTTACTTTAATGGACTTGGAGGGTATACCTCTGCATAGTACTGTTGTTGTTGTTGTTGTTGTTGTTATTCAGTTGCACAGTTGGGTCCGACTCTTCGCGACCTCATGGACTACATCATGCCAGGCCCTCCTGTCATACTTAGTACTATACTATACTGTAAATTTTCCAAAGCACAAATTACTATATCCAGAATTTTGTTTTGTCTATCAGGACTAGAATTTCCATCTAACCAATCAATTTGAGGCCTGTTGAAGTCACCCATTTCTATTATGGCTGCCTCCCTCTTTTTTTGGGGGGGGGAGATGTCAAATCATTACAGTTAGGGAGAAAAGAGGAACCCCAAACGGTACCATGAGCCTCATAGATTTCTGACACATTCCTTTGGTTTTCTATAATGGTGGTGAATGTAAGAAACACACCCATCATACAGTCTTCCTCTGTTTCATTTAACACATGGAAATCAATATGAGATTAGTCACTAAACTTTATGCAAGGGGTAGGGGAAATCAAGCAGCCACATTGGCCACAGCTTTTCCAGAAATGCTGAGATAGATTAATGCATTAAGAACACAAAGTAGACAAGAAGGATTCTCCCTCTGAGCAGAATCTAAGACCTTCATCATCAGGATGATGTCCTTGCAAATCTTTCAGAGCTGTGACAGATTTCACAACCTGGTCATGGCAAAAAATAACATCAGCCTTCCCAGCGAAGTGTGTAAAGCTCACAGTGTCATTCTGGGTGAGCAAAGTAAGATTTGTGGGTGTTTTAAAGTCTTGGCTCTAATGAATATATAAAATATGCATGAGTGGCAGCAAAGGCAAAGGGGACAAATTTGTATTTTAAAATGAGAAAGATGGAATAAAATTCCAAACTATCTTGTTTTTAAGCTTATTTTCTAAATTGATTTCTGCCTGGGCTCTTTGGAAGTTGAATGGACATGAGAAAAAGTAGTGTCAGAAACCCATTTCATTCCTAAACTCAAAAGGTTTTATGAGTGACGTGGAATAAGGCCCTACAGTACAACCTTCATGATTTACACATGGCCTTGCCAATCCTTGAAGAGACCAAGACAAGGAGGCCACAAAGGGTTGATTCCCTTTCTGTTCTTAGATTACTGATGGTGGGGATGGACGTGGGCAGACTGCATGAAATGCAGAAAGGAGGATAAACCGATAATAACTGAGGCAGGAGTGTAAGGAAACACAACATTACAGAATCAAGCTACATCTTTAATATCCTTCCAGCTTAGTCAGTGACATGTTTGCATCACTTCTGGCTCAGTAACACTGTTACATTTAATTATATCTTCTGTGTAACTTTTCATTTATCTGTTCAAAAATTAAATCTTAATTGAAACTGCTATTACGACTTACAACCATGCAAAATCTCTTTCAGAAGAATCAGTTTTATATGCATTCCTGGTATATACATTACACACACATTGCTGAGATAGATTTCTAAAGATGCTCCTTTTTCTCATGGTTCCATAAGCAAGTGAAAACTTTGCGGCTATTAACACCAGATATCTCAGACAACAAAATACCTGCATGTCTTGGCAAAATCTGTTGTGACAGTGGGATAGTACACAGCATCTCTCCTTTATTATAAAGGAGTTTTGGGTGCCAGAATTCTAAAATGC